>NC_061102.1:43222397-43232397 GCF_015104395.2 Macrobrachium nipponense | reverse complement strand
ACATTCCTTGGTTATGATTTTAAGAATAATGTCGTTACTCTGGTATTATATTGCGCTTTTTATGAAAAGATTAAATCTATACTGAATTTTTCACCAGTGGTTTAATGTTCTCAAAACCTATAAGATCCGGCAAAAAATGGTGTTCATAGGAAATTCTGGCTTCATGTCACTCTTATTAGAAAATATCTGGTGCCTGCATGAGCTCAGTTGACATTGTCATTTACTATTCTCCTAGAGGTTTTGCGAAGGACATTTCCTAGCCATCTCCATCTCGTCTTCATTTCTACAATATATGAAACTCCATAATTTCTCTTATTTTATAACTACTATGTTCTGCAATCTATTCCTCATATTCTTCTTAAAGCTTTATTCTCAAATCGACAAAATCATGGGATTATAGTTTCATTGTCTTACCATGATTCATGTCTGTATAATAACACAGAGCTTATATATAATCTTACATACGATATAATCTTACTTTTGTTTGGAATTTAACTGTCTTTGATTTTCAAATCTTATTTACCCTTCCAATTCTCTAACTTACATTTTTCAATCTTTCACTAAATCCCAAATCTCAACTCACGAGTATCTGTACTGGATATCATTGTTCCCAATATTTGAAATATTCATACTCATTTTGCTTTCCACGTTTAATGTAATTTCACCCCTTTTTGCTCACTCTGTCCTAATTACTTGAATTTTTATGGATTTTTTTAAAAGAATTCCATCCCTAGATATATGACGCATTCCGTTATGCAAGCTTTGTAATTTATTGATGCCATAAAAATTACAACAGCATCATCTGTATATTTTAAGGCTGTCAAGTTTCTGTCGTTAAGCTAATCTAAACTATCTTTTCCATCTCCAACCACTTTTCTTTGTATAGTCTGTGAGATGGGCAAACAGTAGAAGTGAAATAACATTCCCTTGTACGTAGTTATTACTGCAAATTAACTTGACATGCTCCCATCTGCATTAACTTTATAATGACTTTATTAATGGATAATTTTTATTAACTGTACGTATTTAACAGGGTTGCCATAGTGACTAGACTCCCCCCTCCCCCATATTTTGGTATACAGGTGCTGTCAACTGTCTTATAATCTGTGTGAGCTAGCAAAATGGATTTTTAAATTCCATACGCTGTTGTACAATATGCATTAAAAAAAATTATCTTTGGAACCCCTGCGTTTTCTAAATCAGCTCGTTCGATTGTCAGCTTCTTTGTTTGTTAACTTCAGCTTTATTGTAGCAACGACAAGTTGTAACTGCTGCCGACATCTGCTCCTCTATAGCTCCTAACTTTACTCGGTGTTCTCTTTCTTTGTTGACTAATAGCCATGTGATCTATTTGCTTTCTATGATTGCTGTCTTTTGTTGTAAAAGAGTAGCTCAAATTGCCAAATTATTACTAGCACATAAACTAATAAATTACATCCCATTTTCATTTTTAGTCTCTCCCATTCTATCTTTAACCATTACATTAACCTTATCTTCATTGTATCCAGCAGCTTTCGAATTGATAATATTAATATCAAATCTCATATTTTTTGGTATTTCTTTAAAAAAATTTGTACGGTTCTAAATATATAATTCATCTATGATTTTTTTTCAAACAATTATATATATATATATATATATATATATATATATATATATATATATATATATATAATTTATCTTTCATTTGTTCCAAAGAGAGTTCATTTGTTGGTGCATAACACACTATGATATTCTTGTTACTCTAAAATTTTATTGAAATCTTGCCTGCAATATCTTACGGCTTGCTGTTCTCCAGTCAGTTAATCCCTTTTCCGCATTTAGCGTTAAGATCGTGCCTGCTATGCTCCCAATGCCATTTGCTTCTTTTGAATAAACTCAAATTTACCTCCTTCCAATGTAATCTGTCTCCCATTCATTCCACCGTGATTCACAAATAAGTAATATGTCCAGTCCATATCTGGAATTCACGTGCTATCTGTTCTGTCCTTGCTATTTGATTTAAGTTTTTTCCATTCCAATGTCCCATTTTCAATTTATTGTTATATTTATTAACCGGGATATCCTTAGCCCCTTCATGCGCCCTAGACTAGGGTCATTTGGAAATTAGGCCTATCCATTTATATGGTAGAATCCACTGAGGTGAGGCAGTTCCTTTTATCGCGCACTTTCTAACTGATGCAGCGCTATGGCCCCCGCTATTTCCAAATGATTTTTAACCAGTCATCCGTCAGTTGCCCAGAGTAGAAGCCAATGAAACAAAACACTCGGTGCCGTAGCCTTAGCTGTCATCAATCTGCACGTGATTTCTGAAGCTTTTTCTAAGACCACTGTTATCGTTTGGGTGTCGGCAGTAGGTGCTCTGGCCTTGAGCTGGCGTCCCTAATCAAGGTACTGGCAGTTTCCTGAGGGTGGTACATAGTACATACTCTAGGTACCAGTGATATATATATATATATATATATGTATATATATATATATATATATATATATATTCCTGAAGGTGGTACATAGTACATACTCTAGGTACCAGTATATATATATATATATATATATATATATATATATATATATATATATATATATATATCCATATATATTCCTGAAGGTGGTACATAGTACATACTCTAGTTACCAGTATATGTATATATATATTATATATATATATATATATATATATATAGATACATATATATTTATATACACACACATATATATACTCATACATACATGCATACATACATACATACATAATCTTGGTACTGGCAATTTCCTGAAGGTGGTACATACTACATATTCTAGTTACCAGTATATATATATTATATACATACATACATACAACATACATAATCTAGCGTACTGGCAATTTCCTGCAAGGTAGGTAAATACTATATATTCTAGTTACCAGTATATATATATTATATACATACATACATACAAACATACATACTAACGTATATGTACTATAATATACACATATTCACATATATACGCTCTCTATCTTCTACTTACGTATATTGCATGCAATTTGTCCTTGAAAAAAAAAAGGTCTAAAAGGAGTGAACAAAAGAAGTAGAGGACGCGGGAGATTAATGTAGTGTTAGTACAGGAGTGTTGGGGGGGCTGCGTGAGGGGGGGATTGTCCATTGAATGAGATTCGCCCTTTGAGTTCCTACTCTCCCCATTTCCTACCGTTGTGCCTCCTCTTCTATTCGGGGGAGCATCTTTGTCTGAGTCTTGAGTTTCGATTTTATTTTTAACGCCCACGCGCTTCTACTCAAACGAAGGGCAACGCACGCGCGCTCACTTAGAGAGAGAGAGAGAGAGAGAGAGAGTACGCATGGCTGTGTGTGTGTGTTTGTAAGAAAGCGGTTGAGAGTAAGCAGTGTGTACGCATGTCTATTTGTGTGTGTGTGAGAGAGAGAGAGAGAGAGAGAGAGAGAGAGAGAGAGAGAGCGCGGCGGGTCAACATTCACACATATTTTACACTCACAGTATCCACCCAGTGAAAGAGACTCATTCACACTATCACACACTCGCGCACACACCCGGAGAGAGAGAGAGAGAGAGAGAGAGAGAGAGAGAGAGAGAGAGAGAGAGAGATTGATCCACTCCAAGAAGAGGGGTGAGCGAAGAGAGGCCAAGATGGATCCCTCAATGGCAGAGAGAGAGAGAGAGAGAGAGAGCTGGTGATAACCGAGGTAATGGTTGTAATAGCATTTAGATAGAGGGAAAGGCGTGTTGTTGTTCAGAGCGTGAAGGATGAGGATTTTGATTTGGTTAAGAAATGGCATCATCATCATCATTACCATTGTTACCGTCATCATTATCGTAGTCGATATCTTCATCATCTTGATTTATCATCCTTCTGATGAAAGGAAAGTAATAATTGCTTGTCAGACGGGATTAAAAATCATTTGCTTGTTTTACGTTAAGGGTCAATAAAATATCTCTGTAGCAAAGCTTTCATGTAGACAGATTAATTATTTTCAGCGTTTAGGCTTTTGATAATAAACAGTTTCTTATGTTGTATGGGTTTTCCTCCTAGTGCTAAATGTGTGGTTGTTTGTTTCAATCCTACTTTACTTTTCTTTTGAACTTATACATATGTTGTTGGTGTGGGGGGGATAAAAATTGTTAGCAATTGCTTCTTACAGACTTTGAGTCAGCAATTGATTCTGACAGTCTTTGAGTCAGCAATTGCTTCTTACAGACTTTGAGTCAGCAATTGATTCTGACAGTCTTTGAGTCAGCAATTACATCTGACAGTCTTTGAGTCAGTGATGCCGATAACTGGGATGGAAATCTCTTGAATTTCAGCTACGTTTCCTGTGTATCAGTAGGTAGATGGTTGTTAGTGAAAACACAAGTACATTCAGTAAAGTAAAGCCAGGTATTCAATCAAGTAGCAGTCGCGCTCGAACGTTTTGCCTGCAGTATTTCATTTTTAAAGAAATTTGGGTCTAAAGCTCCCGTATTTTCTCTTTAAGGTGTGCAATGAAGAGTTTAGTTTTCTAACTTTGCAATAAATTCTGTAGATTTATTCACCAAATGCCATCTCCCTATTGAAAATTTATAGGTTTTTATCGTTATTTTGAAAGAGTGTCAACAATATAAGAAACTTGATGCCATAATTTAAATCATGCAATAAGGAAAAGAATTGGAAAGGGAAAAGACTGATCAGGAAGTAATATAATCTTTTATCATAAAAGGGAAAGTTATTGAGTTAGAAAAAACCCAGAGGCTGGAATAGGATTCCCTTGCGCGGCACCGAACCTGCACTCGAGGACGTCTGGTTCCCGTAGATTAGATATGGGGAACGAGTGTTACGTGATCCCCAGAAAGGAGGGAACGTCCGTTTGGCTCAAAGGAATATAAGTCGAAATAATTATGAAGCGATTTGTTACGCTCCTATGAGAAGGAAGATCGTTGCTTCCCACTTTCAATTCTCGTAGCCTTTATTGATTTTTCCAATGCAAAGGCTGCATGGGAGGTGAGACGGTCCAAATTTCTTTGATTTTGTCTCAGGCCTTGATGACGGTGTGAAAGAGGAGGAGGAGAGAGTGAAATTGAACCTCGAAAGGAGACGACAGGCCCAACTCTTGAATGATGGGAAAACGTCGAAATGAAAAAGGTGGGCATTTTATGTTAGGCTATTATAAGGTATCTTGAGAGCATTGTGCCGTGAACTACGATGGCCTCTTTAAGGCAGCATTTTCGTGAGGAAATATCTTCCGACAGCCATTTTATAGGTAAGATCTATTACTTTATTCCTCGCATAAAGTGTAATATGTTAGAGAGTCTTTGATAAGTATTCGGTATGAGTGATTATGGAATTCATACAGTAAACAGAGCCCATGTCCCGAATTCCAAGACCTTACCTCAGTGCAACGAAATAGATGAAAAAAGATTTTCTTTTTTTTTGTTATGCTGAAGAGGCAGGACATCCAAAGCTACAGAATCCAACCTTGGCTACTGAAATGGAAGAAAAGACCGACATCTAAAGAGTATAGGACAGATTATTTTTAACCAGCTTCTAGATCTCACTGCTTTTAAAAATGAATAAGAATTAATGATGATTAACTTTATTTTTCCTGGTATCAGAATGGAGGACGTATCACCCGTTTGCTCGGTTGTTTATGAATAAAAAATATGCAAGGCAAAAAACGTGGAATGTGAAAAGTGGCTTGCCTCTGCCGTCGGCATTACTAATATTATTGGATGATATTCGTTTAACTCGCAGTCCGGCGGAGTTAATCCCCTGTGGGCATAGTGCGGAACGGATTACCGGTGTAACTGCGGGAAGTGGCCCAGAGATTAAATGCTGATGGCAAGAGTGGGATACCAGGCGAGACTTCTCGGGTAGGAGTGAGAGGAGAAGACCCGAGGAATGTTTGGTAGAAGTGAGGGACTGGCGAATTTTTCTCCTCAGGTAGAAGTCAGGGGGGGTGGGGGCAAAAAAAAATGGTTGTTGGCTGCCGGCGAGGGAGTTTGTCATTGTTTTTCTTCCGTAGAAATGCTGGTCATAGCTATACGGAACGAGATGGTAGACCTAGAAGAAAATAAGAATTTAATTGAGTGCTTTGTGAGGTGCGTGAGATGTGAGCTGGGACTTGCCTGAAAGAAACGAGACGAAACAATTGATGAATGTTTAGGTTAGATGTTCGGAAAGAAAGGAAATAGTGTTTTGAAAAAAGTACGTGGAAATATGTGAAGGGAATGAAGAAAGTGATTAAAGAAATTAAGAAACTGAATTATTATCATAACTTATCCTGATTAGAAGATAAAAGAAATATTTGATTAAGTAGAACATCTATAAAGAGTCTACTGTACTGGTCACTTTGTACTGATTATGGTATATATAATTGTAATAACACAATGCCCATTTAACTAATCGAATTTTTCATACTTTGCCGACCTGACCACGTTCTGATACTTTGGATGCGGGTTCGAATCTTCCTACGGACGTCAGAATTTATTAATTTTCTTGCATTTGGATTTCAGACTTTGTAGTGAGAAGCGTATCCAAAAATATTCGAAGAATTCTGGAAGTGAAGAGGCCTTGTGCTTATTACAATTACATAGATGCAGGAAACGAATAGATATAGGAAATGAATGAAACCGTCGTTATTGAAAGAAATAATTGAAATGACTTAAAAGTAAAGCAAACCAGCATGATAAAGAACGGAGGGATTATTTGAAGGAAATCAAGAAAATATAGGATTTGAAGTAATATAATATATATATATATATATATATATATATATATATATATATATATATATATATATACGTAATGCGTTCGCTAGAGTTTTGGAAAATGGACAATATGATGATGAAGGGCCATTCGGTATCTCAATGAGTATGAATAAAAAAGTAAAAAAGGTGGCAAAGTCCTTCATCGCAAACGCAGCCGGCGCCCGTGAAACTTTCAGTCACAGCTAACTTTAACCTTAAATAAAATAAAAGCTACTGAGGCTAGAGGGCTGAAATTTGGTCTGTTTGATGATTGGAGGGTGGTTGATCAACATACTAATTTGCAGCCCTCTAACCTCAGCAGTTTTTAAGAACTGAGGGCGGACGTACAGACGAAAAGCCATCTTAAGTTTTCATTTACAGAAAACTAAAGCAAAAGGCGGACGCTGAAGAGAAACGAAAAACAATTTACTGGGGCTTTGATCGTAAATTATAGTTCGTTGCCTTTGCTGGTCGGAACTGAATTGTGTTGATTGTTGATTATTGTTTCATGTGGTTGCTAACGAAGACTGTTTCATATGATTATGAAGTTGCAGTGTTTCCTGTGGTTGTTAATGAAAGTGCTAGCGACGGTGGTGAATAGTGTTTCTTATAGGTGTTGAGGAATGTTTCTCATAGTTATTGATTTTATTATTAGTGTTTATTTTTTGTATTTATTTATTTATTGTTTATTTATTTATTTTTATTTTTGTAAAGAAGAGCGCTGTATATTTCTGTCGATTTAATTGTTTGTAATGCGTTTTGAAATATCGACGGTGATTATCAAGTAATTGTACTTGTGATTTGAATTGATATTGTTTTTTATGGTTTGTGACGACCAGTGGCGGAACTAGGTCATTATGGGCCTTAGTGCAAATTATTTGAGTGGGCCTCTATCATGAAAAGTAAAATTAATTGCCATTACTTGATTTACCATGAACTTATGCTCATAAATAAATCAAAACACATATTTATATGATTTTTGGATATGTGTATATATACATGTATATAGTATGGATCTAATATTGTATAAACACACACACACACACACACACACACACACACATATATATATATATATATATATATATATATATATATATGTATATATATATGTATGTATGTATGTATATGTGCGTGTGTGTGTGTGCATGTGTGAAAATGCTAAAAACTTTCCAAAATATTAGAAGTCACGTTGTCATTTTTATCATTATCAGCTTTAAGATTTTATGATTACTGTGAGTGCTATTCTTATCTATACTATAGTACCATCATTATCGTTATTACAACTATTATTAGTATTGTTATCATTATTGTTATTTTTGTTATATTATTATTATTAGTAGTAGTAATAATTATAATAACAAAAATAACAATAGTGATAACAATACTAAAAATAGTTGTATAATGATAATGACACTATAGTATAGATAAGAATAAAAACTACTACTACTACTAAAACTACTACTACCACTACTATGATCATCATCATCATTATCATTCATATTTTCATTATTTCTATTACCTAAACATATTTACAAATGTATTACCAAATCAATCTACTAAGACATTATGAAGGGGCCAGATGGGCCCCCAATCACAGTGGGGGCCCCTCCCTGGTCTATTGCACCTCCTGCACATCCAGTAGTCCCGCCACTGGTGACGACGTTTGGAAAATGCTGTTGTTAATCTGATCCTACTGCTCTAAATTCTAGGTGTGGAAGTAAGAATAAATACGTATACGTATATAAGTGGCTCGTTAAATCCTTCATAATGACCATAATGATAACTTTAACTTGGAATATTTACAGTTGTCCTCTTCGTCTCGAGAAATGATTTGGTTTAAAAAATGATGACACCTGCTTCATTTAAAACGTTAGAAAATTGTATTTAGCTACGACTATCAGAAGTACTTGAGCGATCCACATTTTACCTGGGCGCTAATACATTGTCACCAATGTTAAAACGTACAAGCCTAGGTTGGTTCGGAATGAAAAATGTGTTTATGATGTTTTAGATCATTAAAACATTCATGTTGTATATGTCCAAAAAGTTGACGGTCGTTCATCGGTTGGGTATTTTTGGCATATGTGGATTAAAAATTTTTCCCGTATTTTGTAGGAAGCAGTGTGATGATATTTTGAGTTATCTTAAGGAGACGCATGGGTAGAGAAAAATTGAAACTGCTTCAAGTGTGAGTTATGGGAAGGTATTTGTTTTAAGAGACTTTATGTGTATGTAATCGCAATTTCTCATATTGGCAAAGTCACAGTGAGATTAACAAATTTCAGGTTTTCAGAGATATTAGATATATCAGTAATACCCTTTAAAATATTCAATTAAGTAGCTCATGCACTGCAAGAACGTATTTAAGAAACATACTTCGACGTTGAAACGGAAGTTTAATTCATTAATGTGTATATACATATATATATATATATATATATTATATATATATATATATATATATATATATATATATATATATATATATATATATACACACACACACATATATATATATATATATATATATATATATATATATATATATATAATAAGGTAAAAATCTGATGAGGTTAGTATAGCAATACAAAATAGATACTCCCAGCTACATGATGAAAAGGAAGCATGTAAAGATGTAATGAATAGTAACTTAACAAAATTTGTAATAGAATCAGCACAAGATATAGGTGGAAAAGTTCCTAACCAATATCAAGGAAAACTATCAGAAAACACCAAAAACTTAATTAAGAAACGATTCGAAATGAGGGTAAAATCCGAGAGAGATGAAATAGAATTAGCAGAACTATCCAAAACAATAAACAAACTGAAAACCCAAGACGTTCGTAAACACAATCAGACCTAAATTGAGGAAGCTAAAGAAGGGAAGAAGCATCAAGTTAATGAAAAGGAGACTTGGAACAGGGCCCCAACTGATGTTTGTTTTAAAGGATTAAAATGGAAATATCAACAAAAGAGATGAAGTGATACAAATTGCTGAAGATTTCTATACAATGCTGTACAATAGTGATATAGAAAATAACTTTGTCAATGGAAATAATGAAACAACTGAGCCAGTACCAAAAGTAACAGTAGGAGAGGTAAAGAAAGCATTAAAAGGCTTGAAAAGAAACGAAACAGCAGGAGAAGACGGCCTAACAATTGATTTAATAATAGATGGAGGAGATTTCATAATAGTAAAACTCGCTGAACTTTACACAAAATGCTTGCAAGAATGCTCTGTTCCTACAGCTTAGAAAAA
>NC_061102.1:43144897-43217397 GCF_015104395.2 Macrobrachium nipponense | reverse complement strand
AGTACATAATATTCTCTTTAGTAAAAAATTCAGACTCTTATTCTCACTTTTTGTTACCTTTTATTCCCGTGGATTTTTTAAGACTACACAAAGGATGGCTACGAGAGGAGGACAAATTTCCTACAAAAGATGTGGCATTGTTCCCCCCAGTAGAGATGGTGGATTTTACATTGGGTCATAATTTTCATTTTCTATCAAGATGGATGACTTTATTGTGTAATTTAAATGGATTCTCTTCATTCAACAACGTGATTGTTTTTATGTTCTCGTTGACAAGAAAGTAGAAAGGTGAAAATTTTTGCTTAGGCATATATATATATATATATATATATATATATATATATATATATATATATATATATATATCTATCTATATATGTATATATGTATATATATATATATATATATATATATATATATATATATATATATATATATATATATATATATATATATATATATATATATATATATCTATCTATATATGTATATATATGTATATATATATTATATATATATATAGTGTGTGTATATATTATATATATATATATATATATATATATATATATATATATATATATATATATATATATATCAAGTATAAAAGGGCCATTAAAACACTGGTTTAAAGCTAAGGACTATATTTTGGTGGACTAACTCCCACCCTTATCAATTAGTGAATGACAGAACAAGTTTCATTTGTGAAATATATAGTAATAGATATGCCCTTAGGACTTAAGTGATGCTTGGGGGTCACCAAAAAGCCACCTTCGGTTCTGTCAATTGTCTTAATCCGCTTTGTCGTTACCTCAAGGAAGATATTGTCAATATGGTCAGAGTCCCAGGCTCCATTGGAAATGTTAATCCAAATATCTTGTTTTTATATCAGTGAAGATTCTGCCATCTGACTTTTGTATTGATAACTGGTTTTGTAATAAATTCGGGATGAGTTCCAATCCATGGTATGGTTCGGGTTATTTATATGATGGAAAATTGCTGAACTATGTTGTCCATATCTAACTGAGCACTTATGTTGAGTTAATCTTTCAGAGAGAGA
Source organism: Macrobrachium nipponense (assembly GCF_015104395.2). Classification (NCBI taxonomy): domain Eukaryota; kingdom Metazoa; phylum Arthropoda; class Malacostraca; order Decapoda; family Palaemonidae; genus Macrobrachium; species Macrobrachium nipponense. Next base: position 43,216,340 of record NC_061102.1, on the reverse strand, counting down.
TTTTCCTTTGAATCCAAAGTATGACTTATGAAAATCCCTACAGAGGATTTCATAGATTCTCTATGTCTTTAGAAACTGGTTTGTCCTGAATGTTAAGGACTTCCCCAGTGTATTCAGATAAGTGAAGATGAAAGGGTTAGGGTGGCCTAATGTTTGTGTGATCTCTCGTAAATTATCTACGTGAGGGATTATGATTTTGCTTGTGAATTTTTCCTTTTCTATGTTTTCTGTGGGTTTTGTAAAACATCATCTTTGCTTTATGTATGGCCTTTTCTATTATGTGTTTAGGGTATTTTAACGAGATAAGTTGATTTCTCATTGTTTCAAGTTCTTTGTTAAGAAAATCTGAGGAGAAAATTCTCAGGGCTTTTAACGTGTCTTTTATACTTGAGACGTATCCTTTTTTAACAGAATTTTATTTAATTTATTTATTGTATATATGTATATATATATATATATATATATATATATATATAAACACACACACACACATTAGCTGACCAACCTGGCGCTGCCAGGGAAAACTCTGAATGACTCTCTCTCTCTCTCTCTCTCTCTCTCTCTCTCTCTCTCTCTCTCTCTCTCTCTCTCTCTCTCTCTCTTCTGATGAAGGAAGAACAAATATTATGGAAAAGTTGGATTTTTTAATGTCAGAATTTCTGGAAATGAAAAAAAGAACAACATACCAGAACAGGAAAGAGACATGGGGACAAAATCCTATTTTATTACCAATATTAAATGAAGGAGAAAACACGCAAACCATCATAGTGATGAATGCGCAGGGTTTAGTTACGAGTAACTCAAAAAGAAAAATAGAGTACTTAGAAGAACTAACCCAAATTGAAAAGAAAATAGATATAATGAATATAAGTGAAACCTGGTATTCCCAAGAGACTGGGAATGATGATCAAATAAAAGGGTTCCAAACTTATAGATCAGATAGAAAAAATAGGAATCAAGGGGGAACCGCAATATATGGGAAAGACAAAAAACAAGGAAAAATATATGAGAAATATAGTAACTCAGAATGTGAACTAATAGCGGTAGAATTTGAATCTGAAAAATTAGTGAACATAGTAATATATAGACCTCCTAATACTAAAGAGTTTGACTTAATAATAGAAAAATTGGATGATATATGTAGAAATCACAAGGACTGGACTATTCTCCTATTTGGAGACTTCAACTTTCCTTTCGTAGACTGGAAAGAACGAATAGGAGATTGTGGATGTACTTATACATATAAAAAAGAGAGTAATAGTAGTGCAGAAGATAAGAGGCAATTCGAAAAGCTATTAGATATGCTACTAGAATACAACATTCAACAAATAAATCACCTGCCAACAAGAAAGGAAAATACTATAGACCTAGTATTTGTGAACGAGATGAATTATGTTAAAGAAATAGTTTATAATGCGAGTATTTCAGACCATAATGTCAAAAATAGAATTACAGTCCATTCCAAAGCAAGTGAAAAACAGAGATAAGCAAGAAATGAAAAAGTGGGAAGGATATGGAAAATACAACTTCTACAGTAAAAATATAAAATGGTCAGAAATAAATGAAGAATTAAACAAAGATTGGGATAACATTTTCGTAAGTGATGACATAAAGGTAAATACGGAGATATTATATAAAATATTAGAGAAAATAGTGGATAAATATATACCGAAGAAGAAAAGTAAACATCAGTCATGCATACCAAGTGACAGAAGGATCTTGTTCCAGAAAATCAGAAAGTGGAAAAAAGGTCTTGCAAAAGAAAAAAATGCATGGAAAGTTATAGAACTAAAAAATAAGATAGAAAATGCAGAACAAAAGATTATACAATCAAAAGAAAATGAAAAACGGGACTTGGAAGAAAAAACCCTATTAAATATCAAGCAAAATCCCAAACTATTATACTCATATGCGAAGAAGATGAATAAAAGAAGAATAGAAATAGGCCCTCTAAGAATTGAAGGGAGATTAACGAATGAAAAAAAGGAAATTTGCAACATATTGACAGAACGATATAAGAGAGAATTCACCCCTAGAATAGATAATGAAGATAATGATATAGAAGTAAGGGATGAAAATAGTGAATATTTAGCTGACATAGATATTAATGAAGCTGATATTGTGCAGTCTATTAATGAAATTAAAAATGGAGCTGCTGCAGGCTGATGGAGTGCCTGCTATTTTGTTAAAGAAAGTAGTTCATTCTATCGCAAAGCCACTTGCAATATTATTAAGACAAAGTGTAGATACAGGCAAGATTTATGATGAGCACAAATTAGCATATATTACCCCTACTTTCAAAAGTGGATCAAGACTAGAGGCAAGTAATTATAGGCCTGTGAGTCTAACATCACATATTATGAAAGTGTATGAAAGGTAATGAAGAAAAATATTATGAAACATTTAATAAAAAATAATTTGTTTAATAAAAGGACAATGGTTTCGTACCCGGAAAAAGTACACAAACCCAACTGTTAGTCCACCGTGAGAACATATTCAAAAATATGAAAAGCGGAAATGAAACAGATGTGGTTTATCTAGACTTTGCAAAAGCTTTTGACAAAGTAGACCATAATATATTAGCGAAGAAAATTAGAAAACACAATATCGTGGATAAAGTAGGAAGATGGTTAAAAGAATTTTTACACAACAGAAAACAGATAGTTATTGCAAACGACGAGAAATCGGATGAAGCCAAGGTAATATCCGGTGTGCCGCAAGGTACGGTGTTAGCTGCAGTACTGTTTGTTATTATGATTGAAGACATAGACAGTATTGTTAAGGATTCGGTAGTGAGTAGTTTCGCAGATGACACAAGAATAAGTAGAGAAATTACTTGTGATGAAGATAGGAACGCTCTACAAAGAGACCTTAACAAAGTATATGATTGGGCAGAGGTAATAGGATGGTATTTAACTCTGATAAATTTGAATCAATAAATTATGGAGACAGAGAAAGAAAGCTATATGCATATATGGGACCTAATAATGAGACAATCACAAATAAGGAAGCAGTTAAAGACCTTGGTGTGATGATGAATAGGAACATGTTATGCAATGATCAAATAGCAATTCTGTTGGCAAAATGTAAAGCAAAAATGGGAATGTTGTTACGGCACTTCAAAACAAGAAAAGCTGAACACATGATTATGCTTTATAAAACATATGTTCGTAGTCCACTTGAATATTGCAATATGGTATGGTACCCACACTATCAAAAGGATATTGCACAAATAGAGAGTGTACAAAGGTCCTTTACAGCTAGAATAGAAGAAGTTAAAGACCTTGACTACTGGGAAAGACTACAATCCTTAAAATTATATAGTCTAGAAAGGAGAAGAGAACGCTACATGATAATTCAGGCATGGAAACAGATAGAAGGAATAGCAGAAAATATCATGGAACTAAAAATATCAGAAAGAGCAAGCAGAGGTAGATTAATAGTGCCCAAAACTATACCAGGAAAAATAAGGAAAGCACACAGGACATTAATCCACTACGCACCAGCATCGATAATGCAGCGTCTATTCAATGCGTTGCCAGCTCATCTGAGGAATATATCAGGAGTGAGCGTAGATGTGTTTAAGAATAAGCTCGACAAATATCTAAACTGCATCCCAGACCATCCAAGATTGGAAGATGCAAAATATACCGGAAGATGTACTAGCAACTCTCTGGTAGACATTAGAGGTGCCTCACACTGAGGGACCTGGGGCAACCCGAACATGATGTAAGGTCTGTAAGGTAAGGTAAGGTCTCTCTCTCTCTCTCTCTCCTGTTGAGATAGTTGCTTCAGTTACATTACCCAGCACTTTTGACATTATATATTTCACCACTTCTCACCCCCATTCCTGTTAACGCTGAACTTTGACTTGAAGGGCATTGAGAGTGTCTCTACTCATCCCAGTGACCTCAAAAACTATGGATTAGACACTAATATCTGTAGTTTTATGTTATTTTCGGATGTCGCCACCTTTCCAACCCCATCCTGTTGAGGCTGAACTTAGACTTAAAGGACATCAGAGTGTCACTCTTCATCTCGACCTTGAAAGCTATTATAGATTAGGCACTAACATCTGTCATTTTTGGTTATTTTTATGTTATCCCTTACCAACCCCACCTCCACTCACCCCTCCCCCCCCCCCCCTTCTTATTGGGGCTAAACTTGGACTTGATTGCCATTGGAAGTGTCATATTCAACTCAGCAACCTCAATCAAAAGCTATGGATTAGAAATTAATATTTTGTCATTTTCAGATATTTTTACATATCACCCCATTCCAATTCCCCTTCCTATCAGGGCTAACCTTGGAGGTAAAGGGCATCGGGAGTGTCACTATTCATTTCAGCAACTTTGAAAACTGGATTAGATACTAGTTTCTGTCATTTCAGTTATTTTGGTCACCCCCATCTCACTCCTTTTCACCCCTTCTCCCTATTGCGGCAGAACTTGAACTTCATGGGTATTGGGAGTGTCACTATTCATCTCAGCAACCTCAAAAACTATGGATTAGACACTGATAACTGTCTTTTCCTGTTCTTTTTATTTTTACCTCTTAATCCCTGTTCTCTCCCCCACCTCCTCTGGTGTCAGTGTTGTCTTACCTCCTCCACAGTATTCTTTTCCAGAAGGTAAGTCATATATATACCATGTTTTGTTGAAATTGCTCAATGCATTTCAAAGTGTATGTTGCACATGCACACACATACACATGTTCATACATCCATTCTTATATAATATTATGGTATATAAGTATATATATATATATATATATATATTAATATATATAGTAAGATATATATATACAATTACATTACATACATACACCAAGTTTCTGTATAATACAGTTATTGAAGATAAGACATGTTCTGGGTTGAAATGGATTTTTTTTGTGTCCTAAAAAGTCTGCTTTTTGGAAAATGTTGATAAAAATGTATTTACTGTAGATATTTCTGTTGAAAAGTTAACTTTTTTGTTAGATTAGGCGACTTGCTAATACGGGATCTTGCTTTTAAAAGCTGCCAGAAGCTAGCAGGAAGAACACAGTCTTCATTATCATTTACTTTGACCTAGGTGCATGTGCTTAGTGTTTTTGACATAGAGTTCTTCAGAGTACAATACGAAGTGAAAGACAGCTGAGAGTTGTCAAAAAGTAAAAGTTCATATGCGAATAATATATATATATAAAAATATAGGAATAAGCAACAGCCAAATGGCAGTCCACAGTCAAAGAAGTTGCTATCGTGTCAAAAAAAAAAGGTTCAAAGAGCAAAACAGGTAAAAAAAAAAAAAAAATTAAATAATTTCCAAATGCCGAACGATACCGTTCACAGAGTAGCTGTCCAGCTTATATAGGCTTTTTGTAGTATTAAAAATACAGTATGATTTTAGTTTTTTCACTTGATTTTGTACTATATATCCTTTTTTACAATATCTTTAAAAAACAGCACTTCTTTAGAATTTCTTCAATCAGTAGAATGATTGAAATAATTGCTCATATGTAGAAGGCAATCGTTGGACACATTTCTCACGAACGCACAAATTTAATATATATATATATATATATATATATATATATATATATATATATATAATATGATATATATATAATATATGTAATATATTATGTATATGTGTATATATATATATATGTATGTATGTATGTATGTATGTATGTATGTATGTATGTATGTGTGTGTGTGTTTGTATGTGTATTTATTTATTGAATTATTGATTGTCGTGGATCGATCAAGTCCTGTATACTCTTGTGATGGGAGTAGATGCCTCAGGTCTCAATCCCTCTATCTTTATCCCCTCCCCCTTTCCATCATTTTTTTCGATTCACACACCATTTACATTTCCTCTCCCTCCCTCTCTCTCTTCTTCCTCATATGCTTAAAAAAAAGAAAAAAAAAACTGGTCTCAAATACTTCCGAGACGGAATTTTCATCTCCTCTGAAAGATGCTCAAGTAAACGTGCCTTTGATGTCAAACGGAACGACACATTCTCTTCCAGCTGTTGATGCTTGATGAGTCACTCCTTCATTCAAGAAAATTTTTGACTAGATGGTTGTTCGGGTTTAAATGAATGAAAAGCCGCACTCGTCATTAGATTGTAACCAGAGGGGATGTAGCCATCAGGGCACTTCACGCGGTGCACTGTCGGCGTTGTTTAAAGTTCTTTGCAGAGTCCGTGTGGCCCAGAGTTACAAGTCCTCTCATTGCATTTTACTGTACCTCCGTTCAAAATTTCTCTCTTCCATCTTACTTTCCACCCTCTCTCAACGATTGTTCTGTAGCGCAATTGCTTTGAGGTCTTCTTCTGTTACACCTTAAAAACAGTCTTACTCTCCGTTTCCCTTTCAACACCGAATGACCGCGTAGGTCCCAGCCCTTGACTTTTGGTCTACATTTTATATCTCGGTTCCAAATAATGCTCATGGTGTATGTTTGAAAAAAATGCTTCTTATCTCAATAGAAGTAATTGCCCGTCATTTTCCAGGCCAATCACTTCCTCGTAATTTTTTTGGCTTTTGCATTAAATGATATTTCGTCTCCTTAAAAAATGCTCACTAACAGTATCTAGCAGCGTGAGGTTATAGGTTATATTAAGGAAAACGAGCAGTGCTCTTGTAAAGAAAATATTGGATTGTTCCGGTTTTGATATATAGTAAATTCCCATAGCCAATCCGAAATCAGTTTAACAAACGATTGCTTATAATGCTCTTCTACTGCGGTTAACTTGAATGAGATGGTAAATTGAATGTTTTGAGAGCTTTGCTAGTTACTTTGGTGTCTTGTATTTTGTTACATAAAGAAAAACAATAAAAGAAATAGTACATCATTGTTAAGGTAAGTGAGTTCAATCTTGTTCCGCAAAAAAAAAAAACAAAAAAAAAAAAAAAAAAAAAAAAAAATGGTTTTGGAAGCCACAAATTGTTTTGAAAGATGTTTGAGGGAGATGTGTTGTTTTGACGATTGTTTTTCCCAATATCATCAGTTTAAGAAAGTTTTATTTTTCTTATAATAATAATAACAATAATAATCAATATAATAATAATTATTATTATTATTAATTATTATTATTATTATTATTATTATTATTTTTTTTTTTTTTTTTTTTTTTTTTTTTTTTTTTTTTAAGCTCTATCACAGTCCTCCAATTCGACTGGATGGTATTTATAGTGTGGGGTTCCGGGTTGCATCCTGCCTCTTAGGAATCCATCACTTTTCTTACTATGTGCGCCGTTTCTAGGATCACACTCTTCTGCATGAGTCCTGGAGCTACTTCAGCCTCTAGTTTTTCTAGATTCCTTTTCAGGGATCTTGGGATTGTGCCTAGTGCTCCTATGATTATGGGTACGATTTCCACTGGCATATCCCATATCCTTCTTATTTCTATTTTCAGATCTTGAAATACTTATCCATTTTTTCTCTCTCTTTCTCTTCAACTCTGGTGTCCCATGGTATTGCGACATCAATGAGTGATACTTTCTTCTTGATTTGGTCAAATCAGCGGTCACGTCTGGTCTATTTGCAGTATCACCCTATCTGTTTCTGATACCATAGTCCAGAGGATCTTTGCCTGATCGTTTTCTATCACTCCTTCAGGTTGGTGTTCGTACCACTTATTACTGCAAGGTAGCTGATGTTTCTTGTGCAGGCTCCAGTGGAGGGCTTTTGCCACTGAATCATGCTTATTATTATTATTATTATTATTATTATTATTATTATTATTATTATTATTATTATTATTATTATTATATTCAGAAGATGAACCTTATTCTTACGGAACTAGCCTACAGGTCGCCAATTAAATGAGATTCAAGGTTGCAAAGAGTATGGTGTTCATTAGATATATGTAGTAGATCCTCACTGGACGAGTGGTTTTCGCGCTCGGCTGCTAATCCGGTGGTCCTAGGTTCGATTCCCGGCTTGGCCAACGCGGAATCAGAGGAATTTATTTCGGGTGATAGAAATTAATTTCTCGATATAGTGTGTTTCGGATCCCACAAGAAGCTGTAGGTCCCGTTGCTAGGTGACCAATTGGTTCCTAGCCACGTAAAAATATCTCATCCTTCGGGCCAGCCCTACTGGAGAGCTGTTATCAGCTCAGTGGTCTGGTAAAACTAAGATATACTTAACTTATTAGATAGATGTTGCTGAAGTTAATGGGAAATACAGAAAGAAGAGGTCTGTTATTAAAAAAGTGAAAATAATTAACAAGTTAATATATAAATAGATGAAAATGTGAGTCAATTATTAAAATACAAGGAGAATTGAAGTTCAATATAATCCAGTTTAAAGGTTTTTCTTTTTTCTTTTTTGTTAACGTTCTATTTATCTGAGTAAAGAATGGAGTTTTTCCTCTCGCGAGTCAGTTATGGTGAAGGTTATAATTATCAGGTGATACTAAGCTACAGTGGCAAGCTGTCCGTTGCACTTGTCAAGTTTTATTCCAAAGACCGGTCATATTTACGCTGCTTAGATTGACGTAGTGCACAGCCGCGAATGTTTCTTCAGTAATGTAACAAGTATTTTAGAACATTTTAAGAAATATTTATATTTATGAAGTAAAATCACTAGGATGCATCTTTACTTATCCCTTAATGCTTAAAGGCCATGAGGCTAAATTCAGACTGAGGGCAACTACAGTTCAATGCACAAAGGTCTCTCGATTAACTTAGGATCTGGAGTTCTAGGTTAGGTTAGTTCAAGTTAAGGTTATGTTAGGTTACGATAAGATGTATCCCTATTGGAACGTAGTTTTTGTAATGTATTTCCTTCTTATTTGAACGAATAGCGTATTGACTTTTAGCTGGAATTCTATGGGTCTACTCTCTTGAGTTACTGGGACAGGGGCCTTTAGGGGAAGGGAAGAGAAGAACCAGAACACAGAGGCAAGTGGCGAGCAAACGAAGTCAAGACCAGAATAATTCGAAACACCAGCGAAATTTGCGGGAGGATTCTTTCAAGGCAAATATGTTATTGTGTGAACTAAAGATTGTGGGTTTTATTACATCTCATAACATGTGCTTTTCTTGAAGAAAAGGTTGATAGTCTGAACTTGAAGGCTGAGAAATGAGAGGTGATAGATCCCTCCTCCGAAAAGAATGAAAAGTTCAAACTCTGGGAAATTAGGTCATCTTGAATTTTTATTTTTAAATTTTTTAAACATAGAATAGCAGACTCGGCCATAAAAATGTATTTACTGCTAAGATATCCCATATATGTAAAAGGTGATAACGACATAACTTCACTTCTCTTATGAGGCAAAGGAAAACACAAAAGGCATCAGGTACAGGAGCAAAAATTGTATTTCGTTTACAGACAAGATACGCTTCGGCATGCTTGCAAATAATCGCAAAGCCTATACAGGACACGCATAGGCTGTCGAAAAGCGGATACCGGATATGCGCTTTAAAAAGAAAGAAAGAAAGAAAAAAATCCACTTTCGATAGGGAGTATCGGTGTGCAAATTTCGAGCATCACAGGAATAGTTATTCTTTTTTAGCTTTACTTTCAAAGCCTTTCTTCGGTGATTTTTACATTTGTGTTCATTTTTGCGATTTTCCGTTTTTTCATCTATTCTCATTGAGTGTATAGGGAGGCTGTACATGCTTCCCCCCCGCCCCCCCCCCCCAGGTTTCCATCCCCTCTAGCGGTTTGGATTCATCAAGCTAATGGATCTGTGTAGTCTTGAAGTTTGTTGTTTCATTGTTCGTGCATGGGATGTTGAGCCCCCAACCGCCCATGCCCTATTCTAGCGACCCCCACCACCCTCCTCCCTCCACGTTGAGCTCCCTCCTACCTCCCTTGTCTCTGTGCCCCTTAGAAGGGAGGCAATGTTTCGGAGGAGGCCTTTCATCCATCGCTCATATCATGATGCTCTCGGTCACTGCATCTGATTTCTTTCTCATGTTTGTATTTGATTATTTGTTTGTTAACGTGAAACTGTAAAAGTGCAAGTTCCCCCGCGCTGTACCTTCTGTTTTTCTTCTCACGTACAACCTTTTTATTTTCTTTGGCCTTATTTGTTCTGTTTTTTTTTTTCTGACTTCCATTTTGGTATTTTTCCTTTGCAATCCAGTCAACGTCGGGTTTCTTCTACCGCGTCGTATTTTTATTGTTGTGCTTCTCCATCACTACTTCGTTTTGTTCTTCTATAACTTTGTGTTTTCATTCCCATATTTCCAGCCTTCCACCATCTTTCTTCTCTTGACTTCTGTTTCACACGTTCGTGTTTCTCGGAGCTCTTTCCTACAGTTATCATCATCACCATCATCTCTCCACTTATCGTTTCATTTTCCTTGTGATACTCCTGCCTTCCTCCCTTCCCCGTCCGTGTGCACCTTCAGCGAAATTGCGCCGTGTGCAATTTGGCATTTATTGAAGATGCAGCTTACGAGGAGAGACCTGGGAGTCATTGTTGCTCCCAAGGCTAGGAATATTGCGCAGTCTACGGAGCTGAGAGACTGAGTCACAGGAATATTCTTCCGTCTCAAATGACGCGACTTGATGTAATCGTGGTTTTTCACCCCACCGACTATTTAGTTTACGGTTATGTAGCGAAGAATTTGGTTTGTTGTTTATGTGCGTGTGTGCGGGGTGATCCAGACGCATGATTGCTATTGTACTTGTAAATGACAATCACTCTATTTAGTAAAGAGTACATTAGCTTAAATGATTCAGTACAGTTAAACACACACACAGAGGGAGGCTATGAAATAATAATCAAACTGTTAACTTAACCCTCACATTCGGAACCTCCACACGATATATAGAGATTAGATTGTGATGCGTGGTTTATACTGTAAGTCTAGTAGACAATAGCTGCTGCATTCCTTTAAGAAGTTATCCCGACCCGACTAGACCGCGAAGAATTATATTAAGAATCAAGTAAATTGGCGGCGGCATTACGACTGGATTGACAAGAATCCAAGTTAAAAACGTAAAAATCTTCCCAGATAAGAGGCCTCTTGAAAGAGACTTGTGGTAAGTACCTTTGAAAAGCCAGGTCTGCTGCGTATTAGTAAGCTTAACCAAGCGAATGCCAATGTTAATACTGTAATTCTGATGCTGTTGGGAAGTGGGCTGGGGCCAATAGGAAAGTTGATCTTGTTGACTAACTCTAGATGAGGGTTTCCCAACCTTTTTGTCCTTCTGTGCCCTTGGGCATTTTTATAGATTCCTGGAATTGAGAATGGAAAAGAAAAAAACAATGAAATTGATACTGTGATATAATTTTATTATGATATATCTGTTTGCGTAGACTGCATAAGCATACTAGTGGCAGTAACTTCAGTATACTAAATAGGTAGTTTTTAAAATATTTTGATGCATCATATGTTATACGTGTATATATATATATATATATATATATATATATATATATATATATATATATGTGTGTGTGTGTGTGTGTGTGTGTGTGTGTGTGTGTGTGTGTGTATTGTGTTGTTTTTTTTTCACGATTACCCATAACACCAATAAACTCAGCTCGGGAGACTCACTTCATTCATAATTTTAAATAGTATGATGCAACACATCTTTTCAGGCTCGTAGGGGTAAGATTACAGCCGCGGGAGGTTCCATACTTTGCCTACTCTTGATGTAACTCGAGTAAAAGCTTTGCTTTCTGAAATGAGGAAATAAAAAAGAAAGAAAGAAAAAAAAAGACACGACGTTGTGCAATCTCATGTATTGCGCAGTACTGGCTATTCTCTCAGATCCAATGAGCGCCTCAGTGGCGTGGTCGGTATGGTTTGGCGTACCACCTCGGTGGCCGCGAGTTCGATTCTCGGGCGTTCCACTGTGGGGTTAGAGATGTGTATTTCTGGTGGTAGAAGTTCACTCTCGATGTGGTCCCGTTGCTGGTTCCATGCAACGTAAAAACACCATACAAACAAAAACAAACAAACTCAGATCCAATGTACCGCTGGGGGTACTGTACCCAAGGTTGGGAACACCTGCTCTAGATTCTGTCCAGATATACAGTACATTATTAAGTTAAATGGGAAACGAGCATCTACAGGTTGGCTTTCGACGACTGTCATTGTTTATATGACGTAGAAGAATAGATGATGAAGGTTAGATGGGGAAGTTCGACGTTGACTTCGCACCACTCCTGGAAAATTCGTACTCGATGTTAGTGTCGAGCAGACTAACATATAGGCACCAGAGAATTTGGATGCTGCACATGACTGGAGAGAGACAATGCAAGAAAGACCTGATCGCCGGGTTTTACATAGGACCTTTGTGTTGCGCGGCATAGCAGGCGTTGATGATGAGAATATGTATATTATACACTCATGTATAATTTTCGATAAGAGTGTTTCTTCCTAGATGTGAGGTAAAAACTGTAGTAAGATTAAGTTGAAGAAGTCGTTCACCAAAAGGAACGGATGAAATGTAAAGGACGCAAAGCCTTGCGACTGAGGACTAGGGGTGCGTTCGCACGGTCGAACAACGTCCGACGGACAAACATTGTTACCAATTAACAATTGCTTACCAGAGATTGCCTTGTGAGCAGAGTAAGAACAGTGATATACAACTTCAACTGGTACCACAGTTTGTTGCCAGATCTACTTCCCTCGTTTCAACTCTTTTGACGTCATCTTGCTTCGCCTTTGATATGGCAACAATGTTTGTCCGTCGGGCATTGTTCGACCGTGTGAACGCACCTTAAGGGACGCTGCAAAGGACCCGAGTGCGTCAGGAATGGTTTTGAAATTTTAGGTCTTGAACCTGGGGCTGTAGAACGGTGAGGAAACCTAGAATATTACCGGTAAATAAAGAGGTGGAACCTGGTAGAGTAGACCAACCTGGACAGCATATTTCCGCATCTGCTTGCTTTTTCCCCGTAGGGGTGTAGTGCTGTCAGTGCACCTCAAGCTGTGCAATCTAGGTTTTATTTAAGGTTCTTTGCAGCGTCTCTACAGCCCCTAGCTCAACCCCTTTCATTCCCTTTGTTGTACCTGTTTTTATGTTCTCTTCATCTTACTTTCCACCCTCTCCTAACAGTTGTTTCATAGTGCAACTGCGAGGTTTTCCTTGTGTTACACTTTTAAAACCTTTTTACAATTTTCCTTTGAGCGCTGAATGACCTCATAGGTCCTAGTGCTTAGCCTTTGGCCTAAATTTTGTATCCCATTCCGTTCCATGTCCCTTAGATCGTTTCCCGTAGCTCATATTGTAAGAAGATGCTCTTATGGTTCGTTTATCTTTCGTGTTTCCCGGCCTTTGATAACTGACACTTCTCAGTGTCTTCATGTGTTGTTAAGCCATGGTTGCAAACTTTTACTGTCTGCTTGCTGATTTACATCTGCATCATATTACATTTTAAGTTAAAGAACTTCGTATTTTATATTTAAGGTTTACTTACTTTTGTTTACGTAATGATAGATGGATGGATTGTCCCTTTTATTTATTGGTCTCCCTTTTTTTTTTTATTTATTTGTATAATATTTTTGTATTTAGTTACCGAAGGTGAGTGTCATGTAAGATTTTTAATATAGTACACTTTTTAAAATTGCGGGGCCACTTACTTTATTTTTGCATTTATACTTCTTTAATTATACGTGTATGTTGATAAAAGATCAGTATCGAACTTTGAAACTTAAAAGAAAACACACAAATTGAGAAAAATATATTTAAGAAATACACATACACTCCCCACTGAAGGTGGAACTCGACGTTCCGAAACCGTATTTAGATGTCTTAATATATGTTTTCCACCTTGGGTTTTTTAAAAGAAACCCTTTGTCCATGATGATTCGTTTATATTTTTTTCTATTTGTAGTGATAGATGAAAGGAAAATGTTCTTTATTATGAAAGTAAATTATCAATGTACTTATTTATCCGTGGCAATAACTATCAATATACAGTATTTAATGTTTGCAGAGTGGCAGGCGGAAAGAGCGTGGCCGCGTGAAGCTCTCTCAAGTGGTGGCTGTGGAGTGTGTGGACACTGAGGTCTTCCACCGCGATTGGGTCTTCCAGCTTTGCTACAACTCGGAAGAGAACGAGCAGATTGTCCTGTACATTGCCGCTGCTACCTCACAGGAACGCGACCAGTGGCTGGACCACTTACGTAGATGTGAGTTATCGTCTCTCCTACTTTCCTGTTCATTGGGTAATTTTGAAGCCCCATTTGGACCACTTCTGAGATTCTTTCAAAAGGTACTTGCCTTAAAATTAAAGTAGATAGATACTATGTTTATGCTTTATAGCTCAGATAGCGTAACGGCGATTGCCGATTTCTTCAGTCCCAATATATGAATGTGTAATTTAATGTGTCCTTTACACGCCATGGTTTATTCCCCTTTTAATTATTTTTCAAGTGTTTTTTATGCATTAATTTTATTTTGTCCTTCATTTACATATTTGAAAGTGTAATTTACAACGAAAGAGATGGCATAAAACAATAATAATAATAAGAGCAACAAACAACAACAACAACAACAACAACAACAACAATAATGATTATTATATTGTTGCCCTTGTTATTATTATTACTATTTTTTGCTATCTCTCTTTGTAAATTACACTTTGAAATATGTAAATGAAGGACAAAAACAACTGAGCCATAAGAAATCGCAGGTATTATTATTGTTCTGTTGAATAAAATGGCGGAATTAAGCGTATTGATCTTAATAACTGACCAATATTCATATTGGGAGAAATCTAAATAATGCTGAATGTGATATTTTTTTTATTTAAAACAGGACTTTGCTGTCATAAACTGGTATACTAATATTAACTGTTGATTGGTATACAAGGATGGCAGATCTCATGTCCAGGTTAAGCAGGGGTTGTTGTCGGTGTTGGTATTATTCCATAAGCGAGGTCAGTGTCAGGCCGGGGTTTTCTCTGGTGTTCAGCTGGTGTAGGGGGCTTATCGCGACGTTTTGACCTTTTCATAGATCATCTTCTTGGTTGGTCAGCAGTAGAAGTGAAGAGGTAGTGTCTTCATGATGGTAGTTATAGTGGCTCGGACCTAGAGTTGAATTCTGATAGGTCGAACCGCAGGGATTCAGCCGTGCGAGTACTCAAGTAGTGTGCCCGGGAATAAATGTCTGGAGTCCTGCCTGCAGCAGGAGTCCTATCACCCTGCTGGCGCTCCCGAATAGCTGGCATAGTTGCGGGGACATTCGCTGCTGATTTCCGGATGGTGGTAGGGAGGAGAAAATTTTCTTGAGTAATATTGCAGTTAGTTTCTCCTTTCCTATATGGATGACTTCCAGGAGGCGCAGACGTCGGGGATAAGTACTATTTTGGTTAATAATCTCGATAAAAGGTATAATAATATCACGCCCTTTTATTTTTGTGTTATGGGCAGTCCTGGCATGATTATAAATGGCTCCTTCTTGGGTGTGGCAGGAGATTCGCTCAGAGAATCGCATGGTGGTCATCCCAACGTATTTGCCGAGGCAATCTCGGATAGGGCACGTGTATTGGTAGACCACGTTCCTCTTCTTCAGGGATCCTGCAAGGGGGGTAGCTGGGTTGTTCCTCATCACCAAACTGCTTGTCTTCTTCGTTTTATAATAGGCAACCAGATTAATTTTCTTGTATTGATTAGTGGAGGTGACATTCCCCTTGATGATGGTCTTAAATGCTTGCTCGTCCTCCTTATACCTCTGATGGAAGTGCCCTGCAACGACAACTGTCTGCTAAGGAACAAGAGAAGGCCATACTCATCGAGGAGAAGGACAACCTATACTCCGAGTGGGAAGGTCTCCACCGTCGCAGCAACCCTGTAGTAGACCTTCCTCATCCCTTGGAAGAAAATAGCACGGCAGACAATCTTCAAGGACATGGGAAACACAACGACATCGCTGATTGCCTCTGTCGCTTGGAAGAGAAAGATGCTGATAATAAGAACAGGGCAGTAATTAAGAAACTCATTGCCCTCAACAGTGGGGTAAGATACGCCTCCCACAAAGGCAGGAAGAGTACTTGAACCTTACTGACCATGTCCCTACACCAGAAGAAGACAAGATCCTACAGATGATCCTCAACTACGAATTCATTATGCAGCTGAGGCCGAAGGATAAATGCTTGGGAATCGAATATCTCCTCGATGGTATCCAGAAGCAAGAGGACTTTGGGAACTTACGGGCAACTGATGCCCTTCAACCCTCTTCAACCCCTTCTGCTTGCTGAGGTCCTCACCGACCATGGAGACTACTGCAGTGGTATCATCACCTGTGACCTTAGGGAAGCAGCCAAGCAGTTAAGTAAACGAGAGGACGTCACAGTGTGCAGGACAGACCAAGGAATATTGTTGGAAAATAGAAGAAATCCTGGCAGACTCCACAAAATTCCACAGGATCACTGTTGACAACATCAAGTGTGAGGCGAATTGGATCATAAAAATGGTCAACGCCGCCTCCTAATGCCCTCAATCTACGACCTATTACAGGTTACCATAACCTGGGGTACATCTATGAGAACGTCAAGACCCATAAGCAAGGGAACCCCCTTCACCCAATAATTAGCCAGATCCCTGCCCCGACGTACCTGTCGGCCAAGAAGCTCAACATCATTCCGATCCCGTACGTCCCAGATAACCACAGCTTGAAGTCATCGGCTGAGTTCCTAGAAGCCTTACAAGTAACGCCCACCGGAGGATGCATCATTTTGATGGATGTGGAGTCCCTGCTTACCAATGTCCCGTCGATGAGACCCTTCAGATGATCTTGGACAAGGTGTATACAGACCCCAATGCTCCACCCTTGAACATCCCTAAGCATGTCCTCGTGCCCTGCTGGAAATCTGCGCTAAGAATGCCCACTTGTGTACCCATATCGACGGGGTGGCGTTGGGTTCTCCCGTTTGAGTCCTCCCCGCCAATTATTACATGGTCACTATCGAAGAGAGGGTCTTCCAGAATTCCAGCAAACCAAGGATGTATGTGTGCTACATCGATGACACCTTCATCAGCACTGACTCCGAGGACGAGATAGAGCAGCTGTGGCTTGCATTTGACGATCACAGCTGCCTTTCCTTTACAATAGAACACTGCCAAGACCGCTGCCTTCCCTTCCTCGATGTCCTTGTCGAACAGCAAGACACCTGATTCTGCATGAAGGTGTACATGAAGCCGATGGACCTGGGTATGTGTTGAACGGAGAGAGTGAGTGCTCTGAGAGGTATAAGCGCTCAACCATCAACACCTCTGTCTGGAGGGCCCTTTCACACTGCTCCTCGTGGTACAATATGCACAGCAAATTTGAAAAAGTGGAAAAGGTCCTCGTCAATAACGGACACACTAATTGTGCTGTCGCTGCTGTGATAATGAAGAATGTTGAGGATTGGCACCTCCAGGAAGAACCCGCCCCAATGTCCCAGAGTCCATCAAGCTTTTCCACAAAGGGCATTTCCACCGGATGTATAAGTAGGATGAGCAAGCCCTCAAGATCATCATTGAAGGAAATGACACCCCCACTAATCATGACAAGAAAATTAATTTGGTCATCCATTATAAAACGAAGACTAGCAGCTTGGTGATGAGGAACAACCCAGTGGCCCCCTGCAGGATCCCTTGAAGATGATGAACATGGTCTACCGTTACATGTGCCCTGTCTGAGGATGCCTTGGCAAATACATCGGCATGACCACCATGCGATTCTCCAAGCAAATCTCCTGCCACGCCCAAGAAGGAGCCATTTATAATCATGCCAAGACTACCAATAACACAAGAATAAAAAGGAACAATATTATTCCTAGTATTGAGATTATCGAACAAACTACTGATTCCCGACGTCTGCATCTCCTAGAAGCCCTCCATATAGGAAAGGAGAAACCTAACTTAAATATTAATCAAGAAATGTTTCTCCTCCCTACCTCCACCCGGAGATCAGCACGAACGACCCCCCAACAATACCAGATGTTCAGAGGCGTCTGCAGGATTATAGGACTTCTGCCGTAGGCAGGACTCCAGACATTTATTTCCGGGCACAGTACTTGAGCGCTCGCACGGCTGAATCGTAGGTCAGACCGTCGCGATAAGCCAGCTTCACTAGCAATAACATCAGCTTAACACTAGAGATGACCCTGACCTACATTGACATTGCTTATGGAATCATATCATCATCGATGACAACCCCTGCTTGTCCTGGACATGAGATCTGCCATCCCTGTATACCAATATACTGTTGATACCAGTATACCAGTTTATGACAGGAAATCATGTTTTAAATAAAAAAAATCACATTCAGCATTACTTAAATTTCTCCCGATATGAATATTGGCCATTTATTAAGAAGTATCGCTGAGCCAGATAGGCAAAATAATAACAAAACTAGAGAAAATAATATATAACATTAGTTCGCTTAATTCTGCCATTTTATCCAGCAGAATTCGTTTAAAAGATGGTCGGCTTCCAAAATATTATTATTATTATTATTGTCCTATTCATGTGGAACAAGTCCATGGGGGCGATTGACGAGAAATTCAAGCTTCCACAGAATATGGTGTTCATTCGAAAAAAGTAACAGAAGGTGATGGGAAATACAGATAGAGGATATTAGTTATTAGAAAAACAGAGAAATATACAAATTGATAAGATTTGTTCACTTATCTGTTTAAATTCCATAACAACATATGGCCCTTTTTTCATGTGGTGTTGCAGTAGTTGCTCAGAACCCGTGCTTGAGCGACCACTACCACAACGGCTGCATAAAAGGAAATCAGTGGACTTGCTGCAAAGGGGGGAAGGACGTCGCTGCCTGTACCAGAGTGACTTGGACCAACAATAATCCAGTAGGTGAGTACAGTAGACTGGCTTTATTTTCTCTCTCATATTGTACAGGGTGTATATTGATGCTTTTTTGTGCCCGTGTTCGTGTCTGCTTTTATATGTATGGTATCATTTGCACAATTATGTGCACATGTGTAGGGGATGGGTTTTTCATTATACCTCACGAGGAGGTGTACTGTAAGTATTACCAAAGTATTTCCCAAGATTCATACACTTTTTAGCCTTTTACTTTACATCCATTCCGCTTCTACTGTATACTGTTCCTCCGCTCATATTCTCTTTCTTCCATCTGACTTTCTTTAACCTTCTTTAACAATTGATTTATATGCAACTACTTTGAGGGTTTCCTCCGGTGTTACATCTTTCAAACTTTCTTTGTCAGTTTCCATTTCAGCGCTGAATGACCTCATAAATGCCAGCGCTTGGCCTTTGGTCTAAATTCTATATTCCATTCTACATATTCTATTCCCGCTTCATTCTTCAGTCTTGTTGACCAAACTCGTACTATTACATCTTAGTGAAGCTGTGTGGTTTTCTCTCGGTACCATCTTGAGATCCCTGTAGCGCCTCATTTCCTTTATTACCTGATCTCTTTTATCCTGTTGTCCAACCACTCCAGCTCCCTCTTTTTACCGTTTTTAACACCGGGTGGCTACAATGTAAAACGTAAACTACATTAGGAGCATTTTTGGCGTCATATTTGGAATTCTTTATGACATAAACTAAACAAGAGTTCTGATCAATATATTTACCTGCAAAGGGTAAGAAATATGAATGAGAACACATTCATCTTTGTTCCCATGTATTTTTTAATGGCATACGATACCAAGTACGGGCATATTAATGAAGGCAACACAAACAAACATAAAGTAATCAAATAACGTTTGCTCTTTTTATAATGAATGTGACCTTGTGGCTTTTGGAAATGAGGTTCGAGCATTTATATGCATTTGTGCCGTGTGAGGAATTTGCTGCGATGGGTCTCAAGAAAGTACAAATCTGAAGAAGAAGAAGAAGAAGAAGAAGAAGAAGAAGAAGAAGAAGAAGAAGAAGAAGAGGAAAGTCCAGAGTACCCCGGCAGGTCCTTACGGGAGTTGTACACTCATTCCGCCATAAATATTCTGTTTTTGTTTGTTTGGGACAGTGGGGTGGATGAGGTGGGTGGACGGGAGACCTCCACCCAAAGTGTGTACTCGCGAGACCTCTTCCCTTTTCGGACCACAGATCCTCAAGGTCTGACTCTTTCTTCTAAAAGCTTTCTGTGCTTCAGTCGAGAGGCAGGAGGAAGTTGCAGCAGGATACGAAGGTAGGTACACCTTTCTCCCCCCCCTCCCCCCCACTTCCATTGTTGGGTCCGAAATAGATTCCGGGTTATTTTGGTCACTTCTTCTCCCTCTGTACTTCCAAACCTTGCATTGTTGTACCCGTTCTTATTCATTTTATTGTACCAAATCAGTCTCTTGAATATCTTAGGATGGTAGTTTTTGTTTGTTGTTGTTGATCTTCAGCAACAAGTTCATTGGCTTCCTTTTTTGTATAGGACTTTGGCGGTAGTCTTTCGTTTTATTTTTGTTTTTCATATATGAAGAAATGTGTACGGCAGAGGTGTACAGAGAATTTATTTATAACCATAATAGACACACCAATAATTAATTATATATGTATATATACAAATACATACATACATACATACATGCATATATTATAATATATTACTATATATATCACACATATATTTGTAAATTTAGATAAATGGATACACGCACACACACATATATGTATATATATATATATATATATATATATATATATATATATATATATATATAAATTTCGTGTGCATTCAAATGATTGTAATCCTATTTCATTCCATTATTTGGTTGTATTTATGTATTGCGTATGAGTTGTACTAATAATATATCTCTAACAAAACGCTTAAGTACATTCTAGCAATAAACATCGCAACAAAGTATACTTAAACCTGTAGGATGAATGAAAATAAAAGTTAATACAAAGGGACGATTTCAGGTTGCACCAGCATTACCCCTTTCTATACAACTAGTTCAGAATTCCGTGAATTCAATGAACTTGACTCCAACACTGAATCAGTTCTAAGGTAAAGCCCACCTGTATCTAATTCAATACTGATGGAAACGTAATGGGACTTGTCAGTGAAAGGGAATGCAAACGGCCTGCTATCCTTCCTCGTTGACAGAAACACTCTCAGCTCTCCTTGCAGCGCTAATGCAATCAACACGCAGTCCGTAGAAATGCGGGGGACCTAAGGAATATTTTGTCTACCCCAGTATTATAAACAGAAAACGGGTAATGTGTGAAAGTATATGTGGGTGTTTAGCGTAGAGTTTGGACACCGCTTTCTCCCTTCCTTTCCCTACCTCCAGGAATTACAATATTTCTCTCTCTCTCTCTCTCTCTCTCTCTCTCCTCTCTCTCTCTCTCTCTCTCTCTCTCTGCTGCTGTTTGTTTTCATGACAGTAGATGGAACGTACTTCCAAAAAACGATAAAGTAAGAAATTTCTGCTTATTCTGACCAGATGTCTGAGTAATATTAAGTTTAATTAAGACGCTGCAGGAGGTAATGAATGCGGGGACTTGTAATCCATTGCCTGATAGATTACAATCAAGCACGGACTGCGTGTTGATTGCATTAGCGCTGCAAGGAGAGCTGAGGTTGTTTCTGTCAACGAGGAAGGATAGCAGGCCGTTTGCATTCCCTTTCATTGACAAGTCCCATTACGCTTCCATCAGTGTTGAATTAGATACAGGTGGGCTTTACCTTAGAACTGATTCAGTGTTGGAGTCAAGTTCATTGAATTCACGAAATTCTGAACTAGTTGTATTGAGAGGGGGGGTAATGCTGGTGTAACCTGAAATCGTCTCTTTGTATTAGCATTTATTTTCATTCATCCTACGGGTTAAGTATACTTTTTTGCGATGTTTATTCGGTAGAATGCACTTAGTGTTTTGATGGAGGTATATTAATACTTTAGAACTTTGGTCTGTCATGTCTTTGTTTCATTGGACTTCGTCACTACTAATTTAGACCCATGTTTTGCATCATAGGAAGTAGAGGACCAGTTAGGAAGGAAATGCATCACATTCAATTTTCATCCGTTGTTTGTCACATTATCTCCTTGTTAAGTCACGCGGACATTCTTTACACCTCTTCAGATATTACTGTTACCCATTGGTATACATTTGCGTGTACAATTCGTGACTCGCTGATTATTCCATCAGCTGGACAAATGGTTCATTAAATATCATTAGAGGCCCAAAACTGTAGAAAGTGCTTTTTGTAAAATGTCTTTGAAAATCATTTGATATTAGGATCTCATTTTAATATTTGTATTAGTTTACCATTTTATTTATATTCGATCTTATAGTTTGCCGTTTTAATTAATGTTATTAAACATATATGTTGACCACCATTTTTTATTTGTATTTCGTTTGTATCACTAAACACTATCAGTAAACTGCAAACGAAAACATTTCGGTAAACCCCGTTGTAGTGGCCCCGTGTCTATTGTGCAGTGAAGTTAATAAAGGGAGCTGTTAATGGCTACGAAACCTTCCATTCACCCATTAGAGTCTGGCAGCAGCCCATGTCTTGCCATTGTTGGGAAAATCTGCTTCCTTTTTTTTTTTTTTTGCGGGCAGCGGCTTTGAGAAGAGCTCCCAGTGGCTATTCTTTCCGCTATCTCCCTCGCCACTGCGGTGCTTTCAGTTATCCTACCAATGGGTGGGTGTCTTTAATGCTCCCTCTTTATTAACCTTTATTTTGGGCGGCTCAGGATTCGGAAGTTTATGGTTACGTATGTTTTGCTTCGAATGAGGCAGCTTCGAAGATATGGTCATTTGATACTCGCGGGTCCCTTTATGATGAGGATACATTGGTTATTGGCACTGGCATTCTCCCTTGTTTTCCTCGGTTCCTACACTCCTATCTTTTCGTAAAGATTTAAGTTTATGCATTCTTTTGGGGGAAGGTCCGCTTTTTACCCTCCTTGCTCATATCTAAGGTCCTTCAGGTTTGGTCAAGTCTTGTTTTGTAAGTTTACCCCTCCAGACGATACTGTGCATGGTTTCATCTGTGATATATCTAAATATAATCTGCTTCGTATTGCGTTTTAATTTGGTGGTTTACACACACACATACACACACACACACACACACACACACACACACACACACACATATATATATATATATATATATAATATATATATATATATATACTATATATATATATATGAAATTGTCACTAATAGACACTTAATTTTCTTTTCATTCATAGTTATTAAGTCACAAATATCGACTGATATGGAATTCACTATGCCTTGGAAATGTCATTTATGATACTCTTTGGTAAAGTTAATTCTACCTTTATCAGTAGTTAGTTCTAGAGAATAACAACTAGCACATACAGGAAAACATCCACCACATGCGAAAACAACATCTACCACATGTGGGAAAAGCAGCTCGTCCTTCCTGTACTGTTTCAAGCTTTCATGACATTTATCCCTCCTATCCTAGCTCTGCTTGTCTTTTTACCTGCAAGCACTTAGGAATGTTTTGCACCTTTTTAACGTGACCAAATCCCATCATATTAAATTAAGTATATCTTCTTTTAACCAGACCACTGAGCTGATTAACAGCTCTCCTAGGGCTGCCCCGAAGGATCAGATATATTTACGTGACCAGGAACCAATTGGTTAGCTGGCAACGGGACCTACACTTAGATTGTGGGATCCGAACCAATCACCAGAAACAAATTCATCTGATTCCACGTTGCCAGAGAGAACATTTAAGATTTAAAGAAAATAAAATTTTAAAATATTTAAATCTGAATTTTGTGTAAAATATATATATATTTTTTCGTATATATGGAAAAGAGCAAATGTATTTAATGTATACTTGTGTTCCAGTGTAAATGCATATACCTTACACAGTCTCTCTTAAATTTCATTGTAGTTCATTTATTATCGCCTCTGGTCTAGACCTGGTATTTCATCCCAATCCTTCGGGCTAGCGTTATGAGAGCTGATAGTCAGCTTAGCGGACTAGTTAAACTGTGTTAGTGTTAATAATAATAAAAGAGCGGAGAATCGAATTCGGGACTACCGAATCGGTAGGCGAGCACGTAAACCATTGCCTAGGGAGGAACCATCCCATCATATTGCTCTGATTCATTCTTTTACCTACTCGAACTTTATATATATTAATATATATGTGTGTGTTACAACGGTTTCGGCTTATGATGTTCCGAGGTTAAGGCACTTCTCAATTATGTTCATCAGACATTATTTCCAGGGTTACGACGCCTACAACGCTCATCTGGCAGATGAAAAATGACACCAAAAATGCAAAATAATTAATATTTGAAGGTTTTTCTTATGAAAAATGCAATAATAATGCAGTTTACATAGTTTTCCAATGCACCCAAAGCATTAAAAAGTAAGGTTTTCTTAGATTTTTCATGAAGTTCCGGCTTACGACGATTTCCGGCTTACGACGCGTCTCAAGAATGGAACCCCCGTCATAACCGGGGTCCTGCCTGTGTGTGTGTGTGTGTGTGTATAATATATATATATATATATAATATAATATTATATATATATATATATATATATATATATATATATATATATATATATATATATATATATATATATACATACACATATATATAAGCGAGCTACAAATGGCCTTTAATATCTAATTCGCACTACTTTGGAATTTAATATATTTTTCATATATGTTTAACCAAGGTAGAACGAATTAGATATTAAAGGACATTTGTAGCTCGATATAGTATATGAATCACGGTAATGTGATATGACATATACACACACACACACACACACACATATATATATATATATATATATTATATATATATATATATATATATATATATATATATATATATATATATATAGGATATATATGCACATACACACCAACACTGTACAGGATATGCTTACGCATATAGAGAATTAAAGTCTCTTAAGCTTGAAGTCACCCTGTTTGGGAGTTCGTTTCAAATGTCTAACATAAATATATACTATACTTCTCCAGTTAAAGGTAATAAGAATAGTTTCCAATTCAAGCCTCTCTCTCTCTCTCTCTCTCTCTCTCTCTCTCTCTCTCTCTCTCTCTCTCTCGTTTCCATTAACTTTTTGCTCCTTGAAACGAAATATTTTCCTGTGCTATCCGGATTGTAGCAGTTAGTGTAAATATTGTCCTGAGATTTGATAATGAGAGCATTTGCTCGAATTTGGGAATCACGAGCAGTTTTCCTGGAACCCTCGTTGTGAAAAGCCTTAGTTGTTATTTCCTATTTTGCGTTGAATTTACGATAATTGTTTTGGTTTAGCGTCGTGGAATGGTCACTTCTTTTTAGTTTTTTTTTTTTCTTTTTTCGCGCTGGATTCAGTGTGAATTTTTGTAAAGTTAATTAGTGTGTTATAAGTATCATTAATTTTATTCGAAATGTTAAGTTGGTGAGTTTGTTTTATGTTTTAGGTCGTTTAATGATAATGCTCACATAATGTTTATGCTAAATAACCATCATTGTAACAGTATATGTATTTATATGATTAGTACAGTAAAACAATGCCAGATCTTGCTTGAGTTTCAAGAGTATTTTGCGTTTTCTGATACCGTCAGTCAGTGCGTTGTTTTGTGAAAATGAATGATTATATATTCAAGAAATGAATCCCCCATTGAATATTTGCTTTTGACCAGGAATGATTTTGTGTAGTATTTTCTTCGTGGTAGGCTTCAGAAAAATTAAAGTGTTGTACTGTACACTCATTAGAAGTTGTTATAATAAGAAAGTTGATTAGAAGGGAAAATCAAACTTACAGGTGGACTGAGCATCAACTCATTTCTACGAATTCTATGTATTCTTATGAAAAATTATGTTTTGCTTTAGTACGCAGATTTGACTGTTTAGCATTTTCATTATTCTTTATGCTTCTGGCTTTTCCTCATTTATCTTATTTTGTATGTTTTTTTTTGTTTTTTTTTTTTTTTTTTTTTTTTTTTTTAATTTTGAGTTTTTTTTTTTTTTTTTTTTTTTTTTTTTTTTTAGGCTTTAGGCTTTAAGCTGATGGATAGTGGGGATGATCCGGCTTAAGGGATTGATGGCATCACCTTTGAAACGAGGGATCAGCCGACTTAACTAACGCGAGTAAGACCATTTGGCTAACCGCCGCGAACTAAAGTTTTGGAGATGAATGTTTGTCATCTTTGTTGCCGCCATTACTGCATCATACTAAGTGACTCAGAAATTCCGCCTTATAAATCTTTCCTGTGCTTTTTCCTCAATAACACTCCGCTCGCGCCCAACCTCCCTTTTCATAGGTCTCAATCGATCAGTGAAATTTTGACAAACTTCACATTTAAACGTAACCCAATTAATAAGTTTTTGAGAAATTGTCATTTCATTGACAGAATATAGATAAAAACAAATCCTTTGGCCCATTTCCGTGAGAGCTGATGATCAACTCAGTCATCTGGTAAAACTATTTTAATAATTAATAATAATAAAAGATTCATAGGTCTTATCCAAGTAGGTGTGGGTCTTCGAACTCTTTTGTAACCCACAGGGGCTCAGCTGACAATATCACCGACTATCCTGTGAAGTTGTGCGAAGGATGTCCTGCCCTTCGAGCCATCTCTCACTTGCATTATTATGTCATCTGTTCTGGAACTGTAGTCATTTCACTTATGGTTTCATTCCCAATTCTGTCCTGCCATTTGACTCATAATAATAATATCCTTCTTAAAGCTTTATTCTCAGTCAACAATTAGGTGATAAGTGATCAATAGATGTAACTTTCAGTTTTGTGAAAATAAATAAATAAAATAAATAAATAAAACTACATATAAATAGGTATACGGATGGTCATTGTTTGTGAATATGTATTAAAGTGAATGTTTGTGGTTGTTGTTGCAACAGAATCCAGGAAAGAAAAAAAGATACCTTAGCGTTAGCACCCTGACGGGAAAAGCATAATGGAAGTTCGTGGGAGTTTATTGGTAGGAAATGATAATAGAGGAAAGTAAATAGGACCTCAAATTATAACAGCTCTTTTTTAAAAAGAGCTAAATTGGCCACACTAGCACCTTTTACTGAATGTTGCTGATTTTGGCTGGTTTCGTTTTTTCCAAGTGGAAAATTGCCAAAACCTTCAATGTCTCCTAAGGTCAGATTGTTTTCACGAGGCTCCGTCAAAAAGCCTGGTCTCCCACTTATTTCTGGGGCTGTGCCCCCAAACCAATATACGGATTCCCTTTTAGCCTAGAACTTATAATCTTCCATGAGAAATTTGATTTTGAAACAAAATCCTGATATTCAGCCAGAAGACCTATCAGATGCAAACTTTCAGATTCCGGATTTTTCTGATGAGACAATTTTCAAAGTGGCAACAACCAGAAGCCTAATTAGGTGGTAAAGCCTGAGTATGTATTGTAAAGGATAATCGTTAAATTAAAGGTCAAACGAGTGTTACTACAGACAAGGAAAGTCCAAATCTCAGCTTAAAAACTTGTGATGCTGATGAAAATTTGACTCATGGATTTTTGTAAGACGTCCTATAGTACACCCTTTCTTAACTTGACCCGGAGTGCGATTCAAGAGGGAAGGATTGTAGAACCCTCGAAATTGACATTCCAGTGATGTTTAATATAATATTTTGTGCTTTGAAGTTGAATTTTAATCATTTGTCGATGATAAGTGAAATAATTAAACTATTTTTTGCTTATAGAAAAAGAATGAAAAAATAATAAAAATAATTGTTATACGTAATTATATTAATGTATAGCGATATTCATAAATAAAATTGAATAAAAGTTGATTTTGTTATGCGGAATTGTATACCGAAGAGTATTGCAGCAAAATATTATTAAAATTATTATTATTATTATTATTATTATTATTATTATTATTATTATTATTATTATTATTATTCATCGACAAAAGTGAAACACTCGAGTTACATGGACACAGCGTATTATAAAACAAAGGATTTTAATAAGGATGTTATCTGTTGAATGACGTCATCAAATAAGAGCATAAATTATTGCTTGAGTAACTGTTCATTGGCTTAATAAATTTTTTATTTGCGGATATAAAACAATAGATTTATTTCTTAGAAGTAGTTTATTCTTCTGCTAATTGGAAATGATGTGGGTTTACACTATAGACGTCAGTGAAGAAAACAATAAAATCTTATATAATTTTACAGCTTGCAGTATCTTCTCACGACACCATAAGATTGAATTTTTTTTATATGTGAACCAGAGGTATTATTATGAAATAATTATCATGAGGTTTATCGCACGTTCAGCAACAGTTTTGGTGAAATTGATAATTCTCAGTTGCGTGGAATTATCAGTAGATTTGTTACTGCTGCCGTTTTATTACTGCTGGTATATTTAATGTAAAAGTTGTGCTGTTACTTGGGATTTATCCAAATTTGTGTTGTATAACGTCACCACTCGGCTGGATGTGCTGTGTTTTGAGCATGAAATCATATAAAAAAAAAGATCAGACAAGTGTAGTTCCTCGAATTGGTAAAGAAAAGTCAGCAGGCAGATTTATGTGTCCCTCACAGAAAAATAAGCCAAAAAAATAAGTAAATAAAAATAAAATAAATAAATAAAAAGGAAAACAAGTGCCAGAGGCTTCCCGGGGTGGTAAGTTTGCATAGTGAAAAGCTATCAAAGAATTATGCTTGAAATGAACTTTGGATCATTTAAAGCAGTAAACTGTTGGTGGGAATTTCAAGCTGTTGATAAATGGGAGCAGGATGGACTTGAAAGCGTCTCTCCAAAATCCTAGCCATGAGCATCAAAAGCCTATCAACGATGAAATACTGAGTTTTGACTGCCAGATGTCCCCATAATATTGGATCGTTTATGAACAAGGGAACTATAACTTGGCATATAGGTTTGCGCCAGACTTGGTAGACAATATTTGGGAAATCTGATGAACATTCAAATGACCAGTGCTTATATGCAGATATTTGTGTTGGATTCTCTGGCCCTTTATCGCCATAGTGTCGGATACTTAAGTCTATGCTGAAATATGTATGTTGTTGGGGCGAGACGTTTTCTTTATCGCGCAACCTGGTGAATGTGGTACCTTCCATGCTCCCATGTAGGTCGATGTTTTCATCTTTTAGTGCTCATTTCAAGATGAATGTCGAGAGTTGAATGTAAGTTGGAGTCAGAAAATATTCGTAAAGTGGAGAATAAGAAAACTGAAGTTTTTCTGTGCAATAGCAAAGAGATGAGCCATATTAATTAAGACACGAAATCATAAACATGAAGAAAACAATAAGGAAAGGACACTAAAGCCCGCCACTAATGTTTATAACAACGTTAGTGTGGACAACCTGCACAGTTTTTCTGGCCTGCGCAGGCGGCCCGAGTAAACAGCTCATCTCACTCGAACCTCAGTCCAAACGGCTGCGCATGCGCATTGCAATTTTAATGTGTTGGAGGTAACTTTGTTTGGCTCGGTTCGCTGTTCGTTCGCGGACAGATACCAAGTTCCAATGAAGAACATTTAGTTGAGTTTTATTATATTAGAAAGTGTTTATACCTAAATTGATGATATATTGGATTTACTTGTGTTTTTTATAATTGATAGGGATGTCTCAATAATGTTGTTTTATAAATTTTTCCACAAGAAATGTCTTGTAAAATTTATTTAAACCCTTGCTTGGCAAGTAAAATCCAAAGGCTATCGTAACTGGCCAAGCCTATGTATGATTATTCGTGGCTATAAACTATATATGAAAGTCAGTTTTTCAATGAGGAGAAATATTTATTATGACAAGATAATGTAAAACAAGAACGGACCTATATGCATCTATTCATGATTATGCATCATGTATGTAATTCATTTTTAAGAATGAGAACAAAATAATATTCTACTTTCTGATGAAATAAAATCAAACAATATTGGACTGCGTATGTTTAGTCATAGCATACATCCCACGTAAGTTCGTTTTGAAATGGAATTAGACCAATCAACACACTAATGAAGCAAAGGAAGACAGTAGTAAACTGTGGATTTTCATTCATTGCAACACTTCACAAAGTCAATCTTAAAATGGAAACAAATCATTATTAACCCCTTTTAATAAAATAGAAAAAATTAGGCCTATATATGTGTCAACTTTGAAACGGAAACAAACGATTATGAACTTAGTTATCTTTCCAGGAAACATTAAAATATTCCATAAACATTATGAAAATCCTTGGGGCCAAATTTAAACACTTAACAAATTCACATGGGAGTACTTCATTCGTTTTTATCAACCACTCTTTCACTGGACGTCTTATTTTTGACGTTAGTTATGATGTCAGCAAGTCAGTTATACAGCCAGAGCATCGTGTGTTGACGCCGTGGCTGCTACGGAGGACTGTTGGCAAAGACTGTATAGTTAATGGCGAAGATTTGCCTGCACAGTATGACTGTGCAGTTAGTTATAACTGTTCAGGCATAACTGAGCGCTAGTGGCCGGCTTTAGCTTCAGTTTCAGAACCGACCTTGTGGGTAGAGCTCCTTCACTAGAAGGCTCTGAAGGCTCTGGAGACCAAAAGGCCTCCAGTGCATATTCCTTTAAAGTGTTCTCAATACCTCTCGCAGTAGAGTCCGACGCTAGTAATAGTTTAATTTACTGTCATTTCTCTGTCATTCAGCTGCCCCCCAACAGAAGAGAATAGCAGTCTTCAACTTTTACTTCTATCTGGTATTCACTCCCCAACTTCTCACAGCTCCCCCTAGAATTCAAAGCAATGACTTTATTCATCCGATTATCTCCTTCATTCTTTTGGATCCAGTGGTCTACCTGTGGGCCATTACAACTTCCCTCGAAACCCTCTACCCCAATTTCTAACGCGCGACCCATATTAGCTGAGGGATTCGTAATGATTAATTGACTGACATCCCTGTCTTATTACTTATTGCAAATCTATACTTCGTCATTCTCACAGCAGCTCAGTCTTACCATGAACCCTTACAAATGTGAATGAAAAAATAATTGAATGAATAAATGAATGAATGTATGAATGAATGAAGGAGGGAAAGACGGAAGGAAGGAATGAACGAATGAAGGAAGGAATGAAGGATGGAAGGAAGGAAGGAATGAAGGATGGAAGGAAGGAAGGAATGAATGAATGAACGAACGAATGAAGAAATGGATAAATGAAGGAATGAACGAATGAAGGAATAAACGAACAAACGAATGAATGAAGAAATAGATGAATGAATGAATGAACGAAGGAAGGGATGAACTAACGAACGAATGTATGTTTATTCGTAGTTATAAACCATATATATATGCAAGACAGTTTTTCAATGAGAATAAATATTTATTACGTCAAAATAGTGTAAAACAAGAATGGGCCTATATGCGTCTATTCATGATAATGCACCATTTATGTAGTTCATTTTTAAATTGAGAACAAAATAATATTCCACTTTCTGACGAAACAGAATCAACAGTATTGCACTACGTATGTTTTTTCATTGCTTACATCTTACGGAAGTTCGCTTCGAAATTAAATTAGACTAATTAGCACACTAATGAAACACAGGAAGACAGTAGTGAACTAAGAATTTTCTTTCATTGTAATACGTCACAAAAAAGTCAATCTTTAAACGAAAACAAATCTGTCTTAACCATTTTCATGAAACCGAAAAAAATACTAGGCCTGGTATATGCGTCATCTTTGAAACGAAAGCAAACGATTACCATCTTAATTATCTTTCCATGGAACTCTTCCTTCATTCATAAAATATTCCATAAACATTACGAAAGTCCTTGGGGCCAAGTTTAAACTCTTAACAAATTCACATGGGAATATTTAATTCGTTTTTATCAACCACTCTTTCACTGGACGTCTTACTTGACCATTTATGAACATTTTTTTATGATGTCAGCAATTCAGTTACAGCCAGAGCATAGTGTGTTGACGCCATGGCTCCTACGGAGAACTGAGGAGACGGCCGGTATCATTAGTGGCGAAGATTTGCCTGCACAGTCCGACTGCGCAGTTATAACTGAACGTTAGTGGCGGGCTTAACGTGCTATGTAATGTCTAAAAGTTACAGAACTGCTAAGCTGGTAGGCTACCTATTCACTCGCCCTTCACACTTTGTAACGAAAAACTCCGAAATTTCCATAATTCGACCTTTAGTGATATAGAATTCTGAGTTAGTGAGAAATTAGAATACCATGTATTAGCCGCTCACAATTTTATGAATAGATGTACAGTTCGTTGGGGGTAATTGCAGCCTGTGAAATACACTAAAAATTAGTATTAGTGAAGATTTTCTTGGTGGAAAGTAGTTTTGTCAGTTGTCCACTAAACATTGTGTTAATTAGCTGTCGTTATGTACAGTATATTTTAATGGCTTGAAAATGCGCCATCGGACGTTGCAGGTTGTAAAGAAAGCCTATAAATTTTGCAGCAAAATTACGTGAGGATCTCCAAGTAGCGTGTTAGTGATGTATTGTGACAGAGGGTGAGAGTAGACACGAAAATTCACAGTTGTATACATGTAAGAATCATGAAAAACAAAAGACGGTATCCAATAAAATGTTGTGTAATAAAAATTCAGGAGAAAGAGAGAGGAATCATCTAACTTGACACGAAATATGGGTGAAGATAAAAATCAGTGTTGGTGTTTGGGTAGCTTGGCAGTGTCTGGCATGGCAGCATGTACATACGTCTTGACGTCAGCCCTTTGCTTTGATGAGCAAATCAGGAAGCCGATGCAACCTTCAAGTGATGAGAAAGTTCTAATCACTCGAAACATTTAAACTTAAATCGTGTGGATCTCTTCAGATCATAACACTTATGAGAAGAGAAAAGAATTGGTATTGAATGATGTATTTGTAATATTTATTTCTTACTAATTAGATTTAGATTTTACTACAGTCAGCTCTGACTATCAAAACCACCGCCTTTCAAACTAACATATCATTTTAGAGTGAAAGTTGGCCGGAAAGAAAAATTACCTTTCTGTTCTCGAAAGACTTATTATTGCTCTGATTAACAGTTTGTTCGCCTTCCGTTTCATTTTGTTCATTTCGAAGGATGAAGTGAAAAGGAGATATAGCAGGATTTTTCCTTTCTAGTATTCAGATCGTAGTCTTTGTGAAACAGTAATGGTAAATCTTCAGATAGTTTCCGATGAAACCCATTCTCATAACACATATCTTTGTGTTCTGGTACTGCAAAAAATGTGTTTTCTCTTCAATTTTAATTTTTCAGTGCGCCAATCACTTTAATTGTTAAGAACAAAGCCCATAAATTTCCATACCTACATATCAAGAAATATAAGAGCGGCACATCTGAAGCCTTTTCATCAAGAGGAAAAGGAAATATATATAATATATATATATATAAATAGTGATATATGATATATATATTAATATCATATTAATACTAGAATAATTATAATATATATATAATTATATATATTATATTTATAATATAATAAACACATATCTTTATCTGTACAATTTTGGTTGTGCATTGATATCAGTTGATTGTTATTTTACCCAATTTGTTATTGGTCAGAGTAACAGTTCTTGTATTTATTGCCCTCTTATAATTTCGAAATGTTCTCGGCGTCTGTGTTGTAGTTCAGTTTCAATGCTCTGTGTGTTTGTGTGTCACCATACGAAGACCTATCCGCTCAGATATCCACTGTAACATGAACATTCTATGTCTCCTTTCCCCCTTTTCTCTCTCTCTCTCTCTCTCTCTCGCTCTCTCTCTCTCTCTCTCTCTCGCCTTATCATTGCGACGAACGTGTCCGTGCAGCGTTGATTGAAGACATGCTGGGAATGTGTCCATATGCTTTGAGATTTGTCAAGGTGATGATTTGTTTTTTGCTGTCGTTAGTGGCAAGTCTTTGCTTTTATTCGTTATGCTTCTTTTAGTCGTTTTATTTGAGTTTTTGTTTGTTTTGTTTTGTTTTGCTATTAGTGCCATTGGTGGATGATTCCCTGACCCTTGAAATAGCTTTTTCGGTGCCGTAGTAAAAATGATTCATTGTATAATATTTTGTGTTTCAGTTTCATTTTGTCGAAGTGATACACATTGCGCCTGAAAGTACACAATGCTATTTTTGTAAGTTGGCAATTCTGGCTTTTGATATTTCCAGTGGCATTGCCACAGGCATTCGATGGGAGGGGATTCGTTGTTCCCTTTTCTACTTCATCCCAATTGACAGATAAAAAAGCTTTATTTTTCACACACAGTTTGAAAGTTGTTATTTCCCAAGAACTTGATTAGAAGGTGGCGTTTTGTGGTTATCGATATAATGAAAGAGTCCGCCCTGTTTTATGTCTTCATCGTACATAGTTACTTTCGCTTGTGCTGCGTGACTAGTATCATCCTTTCACTGTCGGACAGCTGGTTCTCTTCTATCCTACGGAAACTAAGGCAAGACATTTGCTATATCAGTTTTGTTTTGGGCACTTTATATATATATATATATATATATATATTATATATATATATATATGTATATATAATATATATAATATATATATATATATACATATATATCTATATATACTATATATATATAT
Organism: Macrobrachium nipponense; assembly: GCF_015104395.2. Lineage (NCBI taxonomy): Eukaryota > Metazoa > Arthropoda > Malacostraca > Decapoda > Palaemonidae > Macrobrachium > Macrobrachium nipponense. Next base: position 43,181,923 of record NC_061102.1, on the reverse strand, counting down.
ATATATAAATATATATATATATATATATATATATATATATTGTTTACCTCCCAGGGAACTAATTAAATTTCATATATGATCAGTTTCTTGTAAGAATTATGACTTTTTCAAATCCTCGTAGTTGACAGTGAAATCCCAATGTTATCTATATATCAAGGCCATTCAAGGTAGCATAACCCCACATGCCCTTGGTATTCGGGTAGGAAGGCCAGGCACTTTGATACAAGGCCATTCCTTAAATTTTCGTCATAGGGACAATAACAAGACGCACGGCTTCAGTGTTCCATGAAACTAAGTTCTTTGCTATCCTACTAACTCGTTCACGGAGATCTAAAATATTCCACCTGCTCGAGTGCTATATGATATTGTACTTTTGTATCAAATACTATTGTAGTATGAGAAGTATACGTACGAATACACGGCTTTAATTTAGAAATATGTAATATATATATATATATATATATATATATATATATATATATATATATGTGTGTGTGTGTGTGTGTGTGTGTGTGTGTGTGTGTGTGTGTGTTAATGTGTTGTGTGTGACTGCGGCTTTTAGAAATTTGGAAATAAATGCACGTGTGAATGAAAGCATCTGGTAATTAAATTAGCTGATATTTGCGTATTTTCACTATATTCACAAAAAACGCACTTTATATATATGTATATATAGTACACACACACACACACACACACATATATATATATATATATATATATATATATATATATATATATATATATATATATATATAAATAATACAAAATCGCTTTTCAATTTCTTAAACTCCATATCAAACTTAATCTGGTAAAAATGTTCTGTTACAGCAGAATTCCATCTAATAAAAGGAGCCCATAAACACGCCAAAATATAGGAAGAAAGTACTATATTTCAGAGACTGCTGTTTCTCTCTTCAGTTAGGAAATGAATGAGAAAAATTACAGAAAAGGCAGTATTTATACCAAGAGATCCATCCACAGGTAGCACGTTTTTCTAGGTCACTCCCACTGATAATTCTTCTTCATTCGTCTTAATTGTTGGTTGAAGGAAGATTTTATTAATGATATCTGAATCTCAGGCGCTTGTCGTTGTTTAATCAAGGCCGATTCTATAATCTGACATTTGTATCGACAGTTGCTGCGATAAATTATACGTGACAAATTCCAGTTTATTCCGTGGTTATGGGTACTTACATGGTTGAAAATAGCAGAGTTCTGTTGTCTATATATAACTGACCGTTTATGTTGTATTGATCTCTGGGGAAGTGATTTTCTTGTAAAACCAGACATGGGATGTCGCATACTTCTGTGTGAATGGGGATTGTCTTATGTTGGACGTTAATCAGGTTTTGGCTAAGGTATTTGGGTAGGTAAAGGCAAAAGGGTTAGATTTTCCGAGTCTGGGTCACTGTCTTAATCCTGTCCAGGTGTGGAATTTTTATTTTATTGCTGGGTGTCTCTCTGGTCTTGTCTTGAGGGGCTCGGTAGAAAATTACATTTGTTCTATGAATCGCTTTCTCAATTATATGGTGAGGATACTTTAAAGACGCAAGCTGCTTACGAATTAGTGCAAATTCCTTTTCCAGGAAATCTGGGGGACAAATTCGTAAGGCTCTTTAAGAATAGGTTGCTGGCTATGCCTATCTTGATAGAAATGTCATGATAGCTAAAGTAGTGAATGTATGAAAGTGAGAACGTTGGTTTTCTGTATATGGTAAATTTGTATTCTGTCGTGTCTAATTTTTTTGACTCAAGAATAGGATACGAGATTTTAGTTTAAAAAGAGAAATTGGACGCTTGATTAAACTAAACACATGAGTTTTGCAAGGAACCTGACGAGATACAATTTTTGAAATATTTTTCCTGTGTTCAGTGTGTAAAAATCAATGAGAAACAGTAAAAAATTTCTGTGCAATTTTTTGCTTGCAGACCTGTCTTATTAAAACATCAAAAGGAATTTTTTTGTCTGTTTCCCATTCAACTTTAAATTTGATGCTGGACACTAATGTCTTTAATTTTGAAAGGAATTCATTGATATTTTCCCATCCATTATCGCAAAATGTTGGAATATCATCTACATATCTCATCCACAACATGGTTTTGAGTTTTATTGAATTTGTTACTGTAGTTTCAAAGTATTCCATATATAGATTGGCTAAAACAGGACTTAAAGGACTACCCTACTGACCCGAATTTTGTTTATAGAATGACTCGCCGAATGAAAATACGTTATTAGATACACAGATACACATAATTCAACTAAATTTATTAGTTTGTCAAGCGTCAATGGGAAATGATCTGAATAGGGGGCTAATTTTTCCCTCAAAAACTGTAGAACGTCCTGTATGGTACTTTAGTGAATAGGGAATCTTCATCAAGGCTTACAAGTTTTATGTTGTGAAGTGGTATGTGTGCACCTCTGAATATGTGACAAAAATCTTCCGAATGTTTAATGTGACTGGGATAAAAAGTGCCTAAAAAGCGGGAAGGGAGGCCAGCTAACCATTTAGAAATTTTATAATTGAAAGCTCCGGCACGTGAGAGATGGGTCTAAATGGAAGATTGTCTTTGTGAGTTTTGTGAGGGCCATAAAAGTAAGGTCGTTTTGGGTTAATGACTTTAAATTTCTTGGCCAATTAATCTTACTTTCCGAAAAAATTCTGTGCGAACGTTTATGAGGGGATTTTCGTCGATTTGTCGTAAGTGTCAAGTGTATGTGTCACTGAGGAGTTGGTTGATTTTGTCGTGGTAGGAGTCTTTGTCCATGATTACGATTTTGCCCCCTGTCGGATCTACTTATATATGTGTGTGTGTGTGTGTGTGTGTGTGTGTGCATGTGCATGAACTTCTGCTGAAGAGCGAGAGTCAAGCAACAACGGTAAAGTTTATTTGCAGGAAAATAGAATAATATCAAATTCTAATAAGAATATGAAAACAACGGATGAAAAAAAAAATTATTAAACAAGAAAGCAGCTAAGTTTGTCTGTGTATTTAAAATCTTCATTTTAAAAGGTAAGCGCATCACTCTTATGAAATTTTAGATGGCAAAATATATGGAAATTTATTAAAGACACTAACTCTAGTGAATAAACATGATTTGAAAAGATCTTGTAACATTAAATTGGAAGCAAACATGCAAAGAATGGGTCTTACATCATGGTCTACTAACAAAATACTTAAGAGGATTGATGACGTCGTACCTAGGCCGTATTCGTCGATTCTCTCTCTCTCTCTCTCTCTCTCTCTCTCTCTCTCTCTCTCTCTCTCTCTCTCTCAACTCAAGAAGGAAACAACATTTAAGAAACACAGTGGAACTTTTATGCAAATCTTGATGTAAGATTTCATTTCTGTTTTGGTGCATGTACATGCATCAATTTCTGCTCTTTCACTTGCTCTTATTGATCAAAAGCCCTGTTATGGGCTATGGTTAATTTTTTACAATATTGTTATGACATCGTTCGGACGATGGCGCTGAAAATATAGTGTAAACCTACGAAAGAATAAACTAGCTGTACTAGACAATGGGTATTGATTTCTTAAAATATATTCCTAAGAATGGAAGGTACCCTATATAATTCGTACCTGCTGATCAAACTGTTTCATCAAAAGAAATGAGTAAGATTGTACAGATTGTTTACTTTATGATGATTGTAGAGATTATATGAGAGGACGAAATTATTATCAACTAAATAATTCCCTTTCGGTTAACATATATGAAAATATACTAATTCCAAGGTAGAGCGAGTTAGATATTAAAGGACATTTGTAGCTCGATGTATGTATATATATATATATATATATATATATATATATAATATATATATATATATATATATAATATCTTACGTTTTACCTGGGAAAATGTTAGTTTCTGGGCATGTTTGGACTCATAAAAAGCAATTACTTACTTACCAGATGAAATTCTGGGATCTGACTGCTATTTGGGTAGGGAAAACGCAAAAAAGACAGTGGATTTGTTACATGAGCTGAGGGCTTTATTCATCAAGTAATTGTTGTAGATAAACAATTTAGGGTAACTTTGAATTACATATATTTACATTAACAATAATCAAGATTAAAAATGAATCTAATATGTAGCAGAGCCTGTGTAAAAAAAAGTAAGTATATCTTAGTTTTACCAGACCACTGAGCTGATTAACAGCTCTCCTAGGGCTGGCCCGAAGGATTAGATATTTTTACGTGACTAGGAATCAATCGATTACCTAGCAACGGGACCTACAGCTTATTGTGGGATCCGAACCACATTATATCGAGAAAGGTATTTCTATCACCAGAAATAAATTCCTCTGGTTCCGCGTTGGCCGGGCCGAGATTCGAACTCGGACCACCGAATTAGCAGCCGAGTGCGATGAAGTGAAGTATCCTCGTGAATGCAGGCACAAGCAGGCAAAAATCCACAGCTAAACATACGTCTTCCAAACAATAAAAGCACTTATTAAATGTTAACACTGCACTGGCGAAGCGAGGCTGATATGAACGTTGGCACTTTGAAACAAAGTCGGAAGTTTTAGTTATAGACTTACGGAATTTATGTAACTGAATTAGAACATCTGTACACAGCACACATTACCTTGTAGAATGCATACTGCTAAGTAGACTTATGGTCCAACAATGGACCATGCGGTAAGGAAATAAGGCGCCTGGAGGAGGCAAGTTGCAATTGGGGGGGGGGGGGGGGTTGCCCCGGGGGAGATGTGTCTTCCGACAACTTCCAGGCATCTCTGAGCTTTCAGGGTTTGTGCATAAGTGAGGTTGCCCCTGTGAGAGCAGGTATCTCGTGTCGGCTCCATTTATGCCTTCGATAGCCTAAGTTCTTCCCATTTTCTATGCAGTTGCGCATCCTGATGCATTTATGGTTGATCAGAATGGTCACGTGATGTGTTTTGTCCCGCCTCCATTTTCCGATGCCCACTTTCAATTTTTCAAAGCCAAGGTTTCGTATTCCCTGGAGCAAACATCCTTAAGGCAGATCACGTGGTCAAGGAGAAGGAGGGAGGAGAGAAAGAGTGCAATTAAAGAATTTAGGAAGGGCCCAAGGTTCAATGCCCCCCTTGTCAGTCAGTACTAAGTGAAAACATTTTTTTATTTGATTTTATGAAGCTCTGGGAGAGGTGTTACTTGGAAAGTATTTAGTATATATATATTATATATATGTTTGTGTGCAGCAACTGCCGGTACAAGAGTCAAATGATGTAATCGGCCTTAATTAAAGAGAGGCAGGTAATGAACATCTCAAAAGGAGCATGGGATTCAGATGTGATCGACAAGATTTTCATTCAACCAACGCTTAAGAAGATTAAAGGAAGATTATCAGCGGGAGTGACCTAAATTGGCTTACCTGTGGATAGATCTCTTCGTATAAATACCACCTTTTCTCTAAACTTTTTTCATATATCTACCTGAAGAGGGAGACAGCAGTCTTTGAAACATAGTATTTTTCTCTCTATATTTTGGTGTTTTTATAGGCTCCTTTTATTATATATATATATATATATATATATATATATATATATATATATATATATAACTCCATACATGTTTATATATTGTTATATGCATTACACGCGCGCGCACGCTCACACTCATACATATATACATACACCGTGTGTGTACTGTGTGCGTGTTTATGCATTATATGTTTGCAAAGGTGTTATTTTTATATATATTTATTAGTCATCAAAAGTGTGGCGTTCTTCATATCCTCTTTCATTGGCTCTTGGCAGCAACGAATTGTGTTCATTACTCTCGTTTTCTCCTGTTAGTTACTGGAGAGAGAGAGATTACTTAGGGTGGACGAATATTGCTCACTTCCCAAGCCATGCAATTTTTACTTGCCTCATATGGTCGCTTTCCCATGTCTAGCACGCGCAGGCACACTTCTAGAGAGTACTCTCTCTCTCTCTCTCTCTCTCTCTCTCTCTCTCTCTCTTATATATATATATATATATATATATATAGATATATATATATATATATAACATTGATATATCTCATTTTGTTTGTAGTGTTCATGAGGGATTTTAGAGTTTTGTATTACTCAGTAGTTAATGATCAGTTCGGATTATACAATGTATATGTATGTATATGTATATATATAGACATATGTATATATAAATATACATTTATTTATATATATATATATATATATATATATATATATTATATATATAGATATATATGGGTTTGTTTGTGTATATATATGATATATATTTGTGTATGTGAATTAATTTTTTACGAGTAAAAAGGTAGAATATGAATGCTTAAAGATATCTGGGAATGTTACTTAAATCTGAATCGCAGTTTGTTAAGCTCACAGGGACAAGACCGCGCTCACTTCCCCGTAGAAAGTAACTTCATGTTTATTTCCTCTTTTCCCTGCTCCGTGCACCGAAAATGTATTCTATAATCAAGCTATGGGAATTGTGGGAAAAATTCACACTGGTTGGTTCCTGAGAACGGGTTTTGGCCCCTTCAAGAGGAACGTAATGGCAGTGTTCGTAAGCACGTTTAAGAGCGTGCGTGCTGATGATGTCTTATATGATGAAGGGGTAGGCTGATGAAATGTTGTAGAAGACTCAGTATTCATTATCCTTTTCCCTTTAGATTAAGTTAGTTGGGGAGTCTGGTTATTTGGCGAGATGTTAGGGGGCTTGGGGGGGGGGGGGGGCGAAGACGGGACTGAAAGTTATCAGCCGCAATTTGATATATTATTTTCATCATCAGATATCCAAGAGATTTGCAATTGTTGCGTCATCGTCTTGCTGTATAGTGTCTGATTTATGTTAGTATACTTAGAAGGTTTTATATTGGCATGTCTTTGTTTTCTTTAGTAGTGATGCGGATCGAGATCCGCTCAGGTTCTTTATTACAATAAACAAAAAGGATTCAACACCAACAGTTGAAACTCGGGATACGAATATAGAAAGAAACTCAGACAGAAGACAGAACAGAAGTTTATTTACAAGTTTATTCACAAAGATAAATGCAGAGTGGTTTCTCCTGTTTACATAACAAAATTGAATTTGACTATGTGTGAAAAGGGGGAAACAGTGGGGTAATGAAATACTTGCTGGCCAGTTTTGCAGTTGTTAATATCTGTTCTTCAAAGCGATGGCTTCACATAGGGGCAGCAAAAACTTCAGATGAGCTCCTTCTTATCTTTACACTGCAGGAAGGAAAGACTTAGTCTTGAAACTTGAAGGGCGGGTTACTTCTCAAAACCACTTGCAGGACGCTTCTTCACAAAAAGGGTTTATTCGGCGTCGGGTCTTCTTTCTCTCCGACTACGAACTACGGACTTACTTTCTTATTTCTGTTTCCTCTCTCTCTCATGCGTCCTCTTCCTCTTACCCTTCGTCCCTTCCTTCTTCTCTTATCTCTGATGATCTGATCCTTCCTACTTCCTCAGAGTCCTATATACATAGTACGTCTATCTCGGGGCGGGGCTGAAAGGGCGGAACTAACCAACGAACGTTTCTATCTCAAGAACTTCTCAGAAGACTCTGTACGAAATGTTACGTCATATCCAAAGCTTCGTGTTGCTACCGATGTTCCGCGTGATGGAGTTCCACTAAACAACAGAGTATTCTCGAACAATCATGAAAACAGACGCCCCAAACGCGTGCGGGAATGCCTCCTTGCTGCAGACCTACTCGAAGAAGATACATTTTCCTTTTCTTAAATATACGTTCTTCGCTATAAAGCGATTACCATGACAAGCAGCATGTTATGCAATTAAATATATAGATGACTTATTCGATTCATAGGTATGAATTTTTCAAATTATAATCTCTTTTACTAGTAGACGTTATAGATTTTGTTATTAAAAGATTGAAGTGCATTTTTTATGTGAGTGTTGATTATGGTTTGAGAGATTTCTAGATGTAATGAAAGATGTTTTTAGGTACTAAAATGTCGTTCTAATAAATTGCCTTTTCCGTTGAATCGTGAAATATTGATGAGACATATCCAGATTCCTACTTGCTGCTTATTAGATAAATGACGTTTAAGAAATCGTTTTGAATTAAGCGATAAATAGAGTAATGGCCACTGTTCTGTGAATGTCTGATATCAGCCTTGGTAGGAAAATCTTCTTTAAAAAAATCCATTCAAGCCTCATGAGACCTTGCTCTACTTAATATTTTGTTTCGGTTATTGCATTTTTTTTTTGTCATTTGCAGTTTTTCATGAAATTACAAGGCAGTAATTAATAAAAGAATATCTGCGAAGCGTGAGTTTTGGTTATGAGTTGGGATCTGTGTAATTTCGAAGGTTATGGACAATGAATGTTCTTTTCGGTATTTCACTATGAAATTAGAAATGAAAATATAATTCGACATTGTATGTCGGGTGTACTTTTTCCTCCCGCATACTAGTAATATTACACATATTTTTTGTCGTTTACGATATTGGCTTCAATTAAAAGTTTAATTCATTTCTGTGAATGTAATGTTGTGTAACTAATAGTCTCATATTTCCAACTTTTATACTTATCAGTTTTTTCGTGGCAAAAGAAATTGGAGGGTGTACTTTGGAAATTCTCTCTCTCTCTCTCTCTCTCTCTCTCTCTCTCTCTCTCTCTCTCTCTCTCTCTCACACACACACACACACACACACACACAACTTGAATGATAGCAGTTGGTGTTACTTTCTCTGCATTGTCTAACAGTACTTGAAGAACTGGTTAGTGGATCTTGTGCTGTAACGTCTAAATTATTTGAAACCCTTTGTAAGGTATATCACGGCGCTATTTCTTTGTGAACTTATATTTACTGAGTATCTGGTAGCGTGCATTATTGCTTTGCTTTTTATTATTTTATAAAGAACTAAAAAAATATCTGCAGCTTTTCGAGCATTTGCGTTATAGAGCCAAACAGAACAGTGTTTAGATATATGAATACGACTATACCTTTATAGCGTTAATTAACTGTTATTGTTATTGTTCAGAAGATGAACCCTGTTCGTATAGAACAAACCCTCGGGTCTTATTGACGTGAAATTCAAGCTCCCAAAGAATATGGTGTTCATTAGGAAGAAGTAAGAGGAGGTAAAGGGAAAGAAGAAAAAATAAATTCATAAATTGATAAATTAATAAATAGGCAAAAATGTATTAAAATGCAAGGTGAATTGTGTTAGGGTAGTAACGCACAATGTACTATAATTATCCGTAGAAAGCCACGAGAGGCCTCAGGGCTGTTGATGTCGACCCCGGAATGTCTCTGTTGTTGACACCTGATATGTATGGGAAGGACGCCAATCTTTTCCCGCACACTTTTTTTTTTTTTTTTTTTTCCTCTAATAGGTAGATTGAGACCCAGTCTATGTTCCGGGTGACTGGAGTCTCACGTATTGGTGCGTAGAATGGGTTGGACTTGTGAACAGTCGGAGGACCAAATTCAGTTTATTTTTTATTTTATTTTTTTTTCTCGAAACGTTAGTCGGCAGTATCTGCTTAGTATTTCTTGGTTTTGTTTTAACCTGAATAATGTCGTATGTATGTATAAGTATATATAGATATATATAAATGTATATATTATATATATATATATATATATGTGTGTGTGTGTGTGTGTGTGTGTGTGTTTGACATTTGTTTGTTTATAAGTGCACAACTGGTATCAGCGAGGTCGTAGTCCGATTGTTGATTTATAAAACAGTGAGCGACCGACCTTCATTATTTCGATCATATCGTGGTTAACATTCCCCCAAAACTGTAACGAAAGTTTTGCATATCAATAAATCGGGATTTTTATCACCAGCAGAATGCATTTCAATTGCTTATCCGTAATTTTTATGCAGAATCTTTTAAAATCGTGTTCAGGGGTTTTCTTCAATAAGTACCGGAGTTTTCAGGGTCTGATTTTATCTAAATTGAGTTTTTTTTTTTTTTTTTTTTTTTTTTTTTTTTTTTTTTTTTAGTGGGGGGGGGGGGGGTGGTGGCGTGTTAACAGACGGTATGAAAATAATTGAAAATACTGAATTGCTCTTTTACATAATTACAGTGCAGAGGTTTTAATTTTTTTATTATGTTCTTTTTTTCCCCATTTTTTCTTGAGGATTGATTCGGGTGTGTGATGGGTGCTCTCACGATTTGAAGATTACGTGTATTTAACAATTGAAGTATGGTGAGAAAAAGTGTTGGTTGGGAGTCTCGTTGCGTGCAGTCATTTGATAAGGAAGAACGGCTATTTTGTGGTTTTACGGACAATAGATTGCGCTGCTGGAAAATCTTGAACGCCTTCATTACCCCATTGTGTTGGAGGAAAACACACAAAGCTGAGAAACAACAGGGTCTTCACCGCGGCTGTATTGATGCTTAATTTTACTTACTGCTTGAATTTTCTGGTGCGTTTAGCTGTCGTTTAGCAATTGCAACGTGTCTTCGTCAAGGCTTGCAGTAATCGAAAACTGATAATACAAAATAGCAGAGGCTGTATTTTGTCAACATGTTTCATAGATTTACTATCAGTTATGCGATTAACTGTTTATAGGATATTGTGACAAATGGCCTTTTCTTCCGCTCGTGTTTTCTTGACATGATTTTTTATTTACTATAAGAGTTAGTTGTGGCTTGAATAATCCACGTACTGGAACACCTCGTATGTTGTGTAAGGGGATTCTGAAATATTGGTTGTTATCAATATTATTATCATATTCTCTTAATATATTAGACAGGCATCGTGCTTGATGGCATGGCATCATTGACAGCATGGCAAAAGTAATATGATTATGGTAATGATGTAGATCTGGGCATTTGAAAAATCTGTTCCATTCATAATGACAGAAAGTCGATGAAGGAAGTCACGCTCATGGGACAGAAAGCAGGCAGGTATCACAAAGATGACCAGTGTTACCTGTGTAATTCGCCGTTCTGGGCAGTTTCAGGAGCAGTAATATATATATGATTTCATCAGAAATATTTTTACATCAACGAGCGAGACGTGAAGCCTCCCTTTAGAGCTGCAACCCCGTTCATTTCTTTAACCGTACCACCCTTTATATTCACTTTCTTCCGTCTTACTCTCCACCCTCTCCTAACAATTGTTTCATGGTGCAACTGCGAGGTTTTCCTCCTGTTACATGTTTTCCTTTCTACTCGCAATTTTCCTTTCAGCGTTGAATGACATCATAGGTCCCAGCTCTTGGCCTTTGGCCAAACTATACATTTTCATCTTATACATTCCATTTGTAGTAAGAGCCACTCCGGATGATTTGCCATCCAATTGGCGTCTTCCCAAAAGTTCTGTTCGTCACATTGCTCAGATTTTCCTCATTTTAGAACATGAAAGAATGTGATCGTTGTTTATAGTATGTTTGTTAAGCTGCGATCATATGTAAGAGGCATCAATACTGCGCTCGCCTCATAAGAATTTTGAAAAAGGTGGCATATATTCTCTCTCTCTCTCTCTCTCTCTCTCTCTCTCTCTCTCTCTCTGTGTTTTTGTGTGTGTGTATATATTCTCTTTCTCTCTCTGTGTGTGTGTATGTGTGTGTGTACATTCTCTTCTCTCTCTGTCCCTCACACTGAGGGACCTGGGGCAACCCGAACAAGATGTAAGGTCTGTAAGGTAAGGTAAGGTCTCTCTCTCTCTCTAACGCATGAACCCATTTACTGGTATTGTGAATTGGTTGCGAGTAGAATGAGGTGAATGGTATAAAAAAAATAGTGTTACACTATTTTGTAAATAAAATGGAGATTTTCCACTTGGGGCCTCGTGTATGGTCATTTGAGTGAGACGCTCATTTTAATGTGTATGAAGTGTTCCGTCATCGAATATTGAAATTATAAATATATTTCACCTTTTGGCAAAATTAGATATGAAATCACACACACACACATACACACACACACACACACATTAGTAATAGTCCATGAAATTTGTACTTAATATATATTTTTCAGTAGCGAGATTTCTTTAGATCGATTGGAGGCGAGGGGCGGTGGTATGAGTCGTTCCTTTAAAACCTATCGTAGGGCAATTACCTAGTTTCTTTTTTAGTTGTTAGCTGGTGGTAGTGGGTCGCTGCCTGAGTTTAGTGGAGATGTAGCTAACGGTTATATCCCAAAACATGAGTTGAAATGGGAACGAAAAAGTATATATTTCTCTCTCTCTCTCCTCTCTCTCTCTCTCTCTCTCTCTCGCTTCTCTCGCTCTCCTCTCTCTCTCTCTTCTCTCTCTCTCTCTCTCTCTCTCTCTCTCTATATATATTATATATATATATATATATATATATATATATATATATATATATATACTATATATATATATATATATATAGTATATATATATATATATATAGAAAGAGAGAGAGAGAGAGAGAGAGAGAGAGAGAGTAATGACCACGTGCCAGAGGCCTAAAGTGGATGAATAGGGCAGTGCCCCTTGCATGTTCGTGACCAAAGCTATTTTTGAAGAGAAGAAGGAAGTAAAAGTGTACGGAAACCGATGTCTTTGCAATTATCGGAGTGGGGCGAAGCGTGTTCTTGATCAAGGTGGTAGTGTACTTTCCCTGATTTCTTCCTGGCCTTGCTTCGATGTCTTGTATTATTCTCCTATGGAAAAAGGAGACCTAAATGCCATGAGCTTGTCAGAATAACATAAGCATAATTTGGTAAAGAGGGGATAGAAGTAGAAATGAAATACGTTTTTTTTTTTTTTAACAAATTGGCACACTTTATTCAATACATAATATATTCGGTGACATTTGTTGGATTTGCTACTCAACAGTAGCAAAATCAACAAATGTTACCAAATATATTATGTATTGTATAACGTATGGCACAGCAAAATTGAATATGGAGAATAATATAGATAATAATAGGTGGAGGTCATTGATCTTGGAAACGTTGGCCCTAGGAGGTCACAGGCATAAATCTGTCAGACTCGTTATGTTGAGTACGTCAATGCAGCTCACTCAGTCGGTAATTATGTCTGTTCTATGCGAGAGGCACCGTTTGATACAAGATCTTATTGGTTAACATTTTTGTCCAGTTGTATGTATGAGGTAGAATAATCTACACTTATGAACTTTTTCATACTCACGTATCCTTAACTGTAGTATATACTTTTTAAGGAGAAAGCCTGCTGAAATTTAAGAAATATCTTATTTTTGTTTCTTATGTGTATCCATTCCACCTCTTGCTTGGAAATCGTAAAATGTGTATTTTAAGTTTTCTTGCCGGATTCTCTTTTGGGCAGCTCGCAGATCCTTAATATAATCTGAGTCGTATGATAAATTAAGTATTTTATTCCGCTCCCTCACCTTCAGTTGAATTGAGGAAGGTCCACCTCAGCATTTTTTCCCTGATAGATGATATTCACCTACTAATCGGTCGTATTTCAGGTGTTATTATGGATTTATTATGTATATTTGTATGTATGTGTGTTTTTACGTACTTGCATACATATGTGCGTTTCAATCCACATCCAGAACTTGAGTGTTATCGGTTTTGTGGACAAGAAGTATTCGTGGCATTATTTGTGTGACATTCCATGCTTTTGCATTGTTTTTTCATTATTAGTACTTTGGTTTACACCAAACATTTTGTGTAAACAAGTTCAAAGAAGTGTAAGAAGTGCATATGTTTTAAAAAAAAAAATCTGCCTCTTGAATGTCGAGTATTCTAAGATGTGGATAGCATTGAGGGCACATCATGATGGGAACATTACTAAAGGAAATGGTAACCTCATGGTGACGTTAAAAGAGGAAATCGAAGCTTTACTTGTAACCGTAGAAAGGATAATTCTCAAGTTAATGGTTAAAGGAAGTCCTGTGCAGTTCAGTTATTTGACATCTTATCTCTTTGTTAAGGTTCTTTTTTTGGAGCTAAAATTTAAAGATCACATAGTGATGGATAAACATGTCGGAACAGTTTGTCTACTTTCAAAAAAGTAAAATTTGTACGACGTTCCTATGAAAGACTTTCATTTTCATATGTAGGATTTTTGTGGTAGAATTTGCATGTCTTGTGTATTTTATAGGCTGAGGTCATTCCCGGCCTGTAAGGTATTCTTTTACCTTACGCCCCATAAATTTTGAGGATTTGAAATACGCTCTCCTTCTCTCAGAGTATTTTTCATAGTTTGCTCAATTCTATATGATGTTTTGGTCTTGTCTAAACAGGGTATCTCTTTATCAGCAGGGAGTCTTTTGCATATGTCGAAGTTCTGTAGAGGTCTAGTTTTTTCGCTTGATGGCTACATTCAGCCCATCGTAAGATATTACCAGATACCTATACTCTGTTTTTTTCCACCTGTCCATCCGCCTGTGGTGTTTTCCTATGGTAACACTGCGTCCAAGGCTGTAAATATAGTTACGCTTTTTGTAAGTTTTAGGTAAATAAAAGAATATCTGGGTGTACATTTGCAACTGAAAAGTGTTTTAATAATTTACTGTATGCGAATTACATACGTTGAGATTCGAAATAGGATATTATTTAAAGCCCGGGACGCAGTGTTACCATGCGCAAACACCACAGGCAGATGGACAGATGGAAACAAACAGTATAGGAGGCTGAAACGGTCCCATTTATATAGTGCATAATGATGTTTGCCCCAGCATCGAGAAACTTTTAACGGCATAATTATAAATCAGTTATTGATGAGCATCCTAATACAGCTCTGATCCTAATAATCTCGTCATAAACTTACCCTTCGTTACTCTATAATAACGCGTACCAATTTACTAACCCCGTGGTTAAGGGTAATTACCCCGTGGGACCCTGTTTTCCGACCCCCACTCTATTCACAGGATTATATTCGAAATTATGGAGGGGTTCTTACGATCCTTTGGCGAATGATTTTGCTTGTATTTCAGTTATTTTTTCTGTATGACTACTACTATTACTACTACTACTACTTCTACTAATAGTACTTCTAAATATTAATAATATAATAATTATAACATAGACTCATTTATACAAACAAATATAATATTATGCATTATATATATATGTATATTATATATATATATAATATATATATATATATATATATATATATATATATAAAAACTCTGTACATATGTTTGTGTTTGGGATTGTATTGATGAATCTTCTCTTCTTCTTCTTCTTCTTCTTCTTCTTCTTCTTATTATTATTATTATTATTATTATTATTATTATTATTATTATTATTATTATTATTATTATTATTATTTGTGGTTAAACTAGATAATCGTAGAAATGATTTCTTTTGAGCTTGTTGTCCTTATCTCGCGAGACCAGGAGCTCCAGTGTCGTGTGCATGAGACCTTTGGTGGGATCGTGTTGGTGCTTGATTGATCGCATCCTCTTGGGAGGCCCCTAAAACTAAGACCGCGACCTCGGGCACGTACTGCCCAATTTTGGTCGTAATTGTGTCAAACTCAGGCCATAAATAAAATACTCCTTACTTTTCATATGCTCTTATATTTGATGTATTTCACGTTTCCTATTGCTCGCACTCGCGTTTCCTTAAAGGAATTGCAAGGAATACATTGTTCAAAGTAATATGTTATTATATATATATATATATATATATATATATATATATATATATATATATATATAATAATATATATATAATATATTCTTATATGCTATTGCTTTCGCAATGCATATCATCCTCTCTTTAACTGTATGAAGTGTTGTAAAATTGTTTGCAATATTTTCAGATTCCTTATTTTGCTTAGAGTTAGTATGTTCTGATTTCGCATAACATAATTTAAAAGTTGAGATAACGTAGATTGTGAGAAGAAAGAGAAAATGGCATTGTCTGTTCGAAGCCGGAAGATAGCTGTTACCACTTAAGGCCGTGTGTTTCCATTTTTTTTTTTTTTTAAACAATCTTGCAATGCTCGTACTTGTTTCACACTTGTGTCCAAGTCAAGTAACCACGTGAAGATTGCATCATCTTCCGTAAGCCTAAAACGTTTCACATATGTCTGATACCTTTTATTTCATATAAGTAGTTAGCGATGATTTTATATTGAAATCTATCCAATATTACTGGTAAGTTAACTCTTATATCTCGATTTGTCAACAGAGAAATTTTTGACTTGTAAGTAGCTTAAATTTTGACGTGGAAAGTTTGTGACATCATTCAAGGAAATGACGAAACTTAATTTCATTCGAGAAGATTCTATAATCATATCTTACTTTAAAAGACTTTTATTGTCTTAAATCATGTAATAATAATTGTTATTTATGACTAATCTCACTTTCTCTCTATTGTTTTGAAAGAGAATTTTTACAATATTAGTTGTCTCTCGTTCCCAAAATCGTTTACCCCAACCATTTTAGGGCGAGGCCACTGACCATTTGCCATATGAAGACATAGCAAGTAGTTCATTCTGAGCTTTGAAACCGTGGCATCATTATCTCCCCCCCCCCCCCCCTCTCTCTCTCTCTCTCTCTCTCTCTCTCTCTCTCTCTCTCTCTCTCTCTCTCTCCTTGCGCCAGAGATTTATTAATTCACATTAATGTAAAGATTTTATACTTAGTGATTGGTCACTTGTAAATTTTAGATTTTGTATTTCTTAGATTTGTTTAATATTGCTTAGTGCTTGTGTGGAATCTGAACAAACATTGTACAAGTGTGTAACGGCGCCTTTCTTTTTTGGAATATGGTGTATTTTTTTTAATGTGAATTTTGGAGCAGAAATATAATTGGTACCAAGGTAATGTGTTATTAAAAGGTTTTTTAGTTGCAACTTGAAAAAACAGATTTACAATAGTTTGGTGAAACTTTAAAACAGATTTATAGTGGTTTGGTGAAACTTTAAAACAGATTTGAGGTTTGGTAAAACTTAAAAACATATTTACAAGGGTTGGTGAAACTAGCTCATTTTTTACACATAGCAAATTTTTATGTTCTGTGTTTATTTCTTTTGAATTGATTTTTTGTGCATTTATCCATTTTTCATATTGAAGTGATTTGTGCATTTGTCCATTTTTCTTATTGAAGTGTCTTTATTTTATCTGTGTGTCTTATACTTTCTTTTTGTTGTTTTGGTATTTTCCACACTTTTCTGTGTTTGCATTTACATTCACAATTTGATTAACTAATTATTTTGATTAATTAATCGTTGCATATTTAATTGAATTTAACACTTGTGAATTCATTTGCATTTACTTAGAATTCTTTTCAAGTTTTATTGTTGTTTAGCACTTGTGAATAAATTTCCAAACTTTAATGTAATTCCATGATTAATTAATTTTCTTGATTTTTGTGATAAATTGATTTTGATTTAATTTTACTTAATAATTAATTCAAGAATTAATTAAAATTTGTGTTGTTTTCAAGTAATAGTAAATTTCCCCGAGATTGTGAATTTCACTTATAAATTTTGAGTTTGATGGTAAATTTTTGTATTTAAAATTTTTATAAGTGTATTATTTGTCACCAGTACGTATATATATTTAGTTTTGTTAGGTAGAAATATAGAGTGGTAATTGAGCTGTTTTCCTTCAATTTAATTGAAATGAGTGAGAATCAGGGAAGTACTTAGACTTTAAAATCAGGGAAATACTTAGACTTTTAAAGTTGTTGGAGTGATATCCTTTAATTGATATAATTACTTATAAGATTACCTCACACATGTTTTAATGAACTTAGTCTGATTTTCTGCAACACTGATAAGTTGTGTAAGGGATCACTGTTGACTTCAGAGCATTCAGTTGTATTTTATTTGTGATGAAGGTTCAGGTGCCTGGCTGTGGTGAGGCAATTATTTCATGATTGGTAAGTGTAGCAACCAGATACTTGCACTTCGTTACTATATATATATATAGTTATATATCTATATATATATATATATATATATATATATATTTATAGATTATTTGGGGGGGACGGAGGCTATAAATCTAGTATTCTTGTGTTGATAGAGTCATATGCCAAAAGTCTGGATGAATCTTAACAATGAGAAATGCGTGCTACGTGCGTGTGTATGAGTCCTGTACATTTTGCACAATTTCCCCAAATCGTAGCAATATCTTAATATCTTCCACTTCAAAAAGTCGGACTTACAGTATATCCTTAGGCATAATTAAGATCCAATTCTTCACGTTTCCTTTTGTTTTTGCTTCCCTGAGCGCTTGGGTAGTGAGGGCTCAGCTCATATCCTTCTGAATGTGGGAAAAAAATGCATTTAGGGATTAAAAGCTCACACCATAAAGGTTTATTCTTTTCTTAGACTGGGGACTTTAGGGAGCCTGTGATGACCCAGAGATATAAGTGATGTGTTAGCATTGTTTGCTTATTAAGAAAAGGGATGCGTAAAAAGGCTGATAAATAGTAAGTTTTGAGAAAAGAGTGAAGACCGTAGATTTTAATCCAGGCCAAATTTTGCAGTTTTTGCAGTCATATCTTCGTCAGTTCTTGCGAATGTCGTTTGAATTCAGCGTTTTAAGTTGCTGCTGGTGGTAATACTCAAGTAATATGCAACCTTTGTTCTTAGTCATAACTGCATTATCTTGCTTTTATTATAACTGTGATTTCAGATCTGACTGGAATGAAATGCAGTTGACTTGATTGGCCATTGGGCTATTAATAGTATAGGTAAAAGCATGTAAATTACGTTATTGTAAGGACTTTTCGTCGATAAACGGCAAATACAGATATAACCTGTGATTTAATCTGCTACTCAGCAAGAAAAAATATTGATTTAATTAACCTTTAGTTTGTGGCCTTTTTATAGCAGATCATGCTATTGGGAATAAATTATATTTATATTTTTATTTTAATCTTTGTAGGTAAGAAATAAACAGTAAAAATTGTGCCGAAGGTTTTTCTGCGTAATCGAGTTTTCTTTACAGCATATAAAGCTGTATATAACTCAGACACGGTCCATGTAACTTTCAGCCACGGCCCGGTATTGGCCTGTGTTGTTGTCACCCATAGCGTTGCCAGACGCACGATCAAGGCTAACTTAAACCTATGATACAATAAAAAGGACTGAGGCTAGAGGGTTGCAATTTGGTATGTTTGATGATTTAAGGGTGGATGATAAACATACCTGCAGCCCTCTAGCCTCAAGAGTTTATAAGATCTGAGGGCGGATAGAAAATGTTAGGACGGACAGACATATAGCTACCTCAATAGTTTTCTTTTACAGAAAACTAAAACAATTACTTACGAAGTACATTTTGCTTAAAAAAAAAGGATTAGTCATATTAAACAATTTTATTATGATAAAGGAGGTTGTAGTCGTTATATTTAAGACGAGACTATTTAAGTAAGAAAATTCTATGCATCATAATAAAAGATGTTTGAGTTGTTACTTTATCGAGAGAAGAAAAACGTCATAATTTTTAGTGCAGTGGCGTAATGGGAATCATTAGATCGATTGCCCAGTGAGGGTCCACAGCTGGGGTATATATGTCGTCTTCTTCCCTTCCGTCTTCTACTTCAACACTTCCCTTGAATATTCTTTTCCTCCCTTCCTTCCTTTACTTGGGCTTCGTCTCTGTTTATGAATTTCTTCATTTGAAGTGATTGCCATTCTGCCTGTTCTACTCTCTCTCTCTCTCTCTCTCTCTCTCTCTCTCTCTCTCTCTCTCTCTCTGTTGTTTTTCCCAAGGGGCCCATCTTTTGTTTTATATTTACTGCGGGTGGAGCAGTGAAATTTTATTCTTGTAATTTTCTC
Organism: Macrobrachium nipponense; assembly: GCF_015104395.2. NCBI lineage: Eukaryota > Metazoa > Arthropoda > Malacostraca > Decapoda > Palaemonidae > Macrobrachium > Macrobrachium nipponense. The sequence goes on along the minus strand of NC_061102.1, from coordinate 43,162,271 downwards.
CCTCTCTTTGTCTCTCGCAGCTATATATATATATATATATATATATATAAGTCATATCACATTTCCGTGATTCATATCATATATCGAGCTACAATGTCCTTTAATATCTAATTCGCTCTACCTCGGAATTAATATATTTTCATATATGCTTAACCGAAGGGGAATTTTTTCTCGATAATAGATTTGCCTGGACCAGGGCGCGAACCTAGTAGGAAAAGCTTCACTGACGTTCCTGGGTTTGAAAGGAGCCATAGGTTCGCGCCCTGGTCAGGCAAATCTATATCGAGAAAAAAATTCCCCTTCGGTTAAGCATATATGAAAATATATTAATTCCGAGGTAGAGCGAATTAGATATTAAAGGACATTGTAGACGGATAACTTATAATATATAGATATATATATTTATATATATATATATATATTATTATATATATGTGTTTGTGTGTGTGTGTGGGTGTGTGTGGGTATTTCTCTGTGCATATGTTTGTATATCATGTGGAGGGAAAGGAGGATTGGATCTCCTCGTATAACTCGAATTTTGTGCGTACGGTATATTAGAATTTTCATGCTGTAAAAATGTTGATAAATTTAATTAAGGTAAAAAGTCTATGGTTATTCGGCACGCGCATTTTCTTGTCTTCTGTGTGCCCTTCATTTCTGAGTTTGGTAGTGATGAACTGGTGAACCCGAAATAGTTATATTGTATTAGATATTGGTTAGTTCATTGGGTGTTGAAGTATGTAAATGTATGTACACTAGCAATTCACTGATATATTTAGTTCTTTTCCCTCTAGAACTATCAACAAGAAGTTTTATCTTGGAATCTTAACGTTTGCGAGAGAGAGAGAGAGAGAGAGAGAGAGAGAGAGAGAGAGAGAGAGAGAGAGAAAATGTTGTATTCAAAATTTTCATAACTGGAGGGTGGATGATTGTGTTATATGTCTTCTAGGCTCTTCTACTTCATACAGCCCAGGTCAGAGGAAAGAAATCAATGGGTCGTTCACCCCAGCACTTAGCTTTTATTTAAGTGAATAGCTTGTCTGCGTGTTTGTTAATAGTTTAGGTTATTTGTTGCTTCTCCTTTTCAGTACTTCACTTGGCTTAATTGTTTTTCCATCTCATAAACCTAGTATACCTCATCATCGTTTGACTCTCACACGAATGCTGTGATGAAAATATAAGAATTCATCTTGAAAATACCTGGCTGGCGATGAGAATCGCATTTTGATGAAAATTCATCTGTGAAAAATGCGACTGATTACAGGTGATTTCTTTCCTTTGGGATTTTTATACTTGATTAACACGTACCTTGACGAAGCAGGAAAGAGGAGAAGACAGCGGTGAAAGTCTCTTCCGCTGAAATTGCACGACAAAAATGGGAGAAGAAAATTGGTCCCGTAACACTCCGTCCGCTCGGTATCGTGAAATTGGTGGTAACAAGATACCGGGACACGAACTTACGTGAATGGATTCGCTCCTATCATGCGGTAATGATTATATAGGGAAGCTACCGAAAGGTCGCGAGGGGCTCTTGTACTTTTGGTTTGCCTCTTGTTTAACTTCGGTGCTCTTCAATTCTCTCCAGGCTTCTGTGTTCCTTTTAATCTGTTGAGTTGGCCCCCCATAGGCTTTTAGATTAAAAGAAAATTCTTTCAAGTCTACCGTCTTGCTTAGTGATAAAATTTCCATGAGTTATTAAATGAACACTATAATTTGAATATTTCTTAGCTGATTTATTTTCTATATAAGACAGAATAAGTAATTTTTTTTCTGAATAATTTTTTTTTTTTAAGATGATAATATCAATTTCCGTTACACAGTTTCCTGTCTCCAACGAATTGCTACTCTTTCTCTCTCTTTCTCTCAAACACACACACACCCACACACACCCACCCACACCCACACCATGACATGCCCCGCCCCCACAGTGAAATAAGGCATTCAAATGCCGTAGAGTTTTGGAGAAACATGGATTTACTTGTGTGTGCACAAAGTGTTGCCACGTGGGGATTTGAATAAGTAAGTGTTATTGGAGGTTAAGGTTTGTATATATTTCAGTGGCTTGCTAAATTATTGTAAATTTGTTTGAATATATAGCAAAATATTTTTATGGGATTTATTTGCATTCTCGACTTACATCGCATGCTTTGAGATTTATGACAATTGTGCTGTCATGAATTTTCGCCTTATATCAGAAGAATTTATGGAACAGCCTTCCATATATCACGCTTGCATTTTGCTAACTTTGTTAGAATTTAGTTACTAAAACAGTGCTTTTGAAAGCTCATGATTTGTTATGTGAATTGTCATATATTTAGATAAAATGTAGTTACTTGTAATTTTACTTATTCAAAACTTATCAAGGAAAACTTTCATTCAGGTCATATTGTATGAGAACGAGGTCACTTGTAACTTCTAAGATATAGAATCTTGACTTGCCTGCAAGAGCAAATTACATTACAATTTAAATAGGGCCTCGCTATTTATGTGCGTGCACGCAAGTGCGGGAACGTCAGTGCTTTTGTTCATCATTGTAGAAGTGGACGTTGCCGAGTTAAAAATACCCCCATGAAGGTATTGGCTTCCTGCTAGTTGCATGTGGCATAAAAGAAATTCGATTCCGTAATGTAGGTATAGTTTTATATATTTTTGTTTATATTCACATACCTTATTAAACTTGAAGGTACACGAAAAGGATTCAGATCTTTTGGTTGCTGTGTGTGTGTGTGTATAAATCGTGCGCTCGCGATTGTGTGTATATGTATGTATGTACGTATGTGCGCATATATATATATATATATATATATATATATATATATATATATATCTATATATCATATAAGTGTATATGTGTCGTGCGTGCGTGTGTAATGCTAACTTGTGTGTTTATCTATCATCTATTTAACAAACACCTACTAATTCAGACATAACGCTCATCTCCAGCAATAATAATAATAATAATAATACGCGTATGTTATGTTGGTGTATATCAAGCATGCGTTTACAATAAGTTTTATGTGTAAGAAAAACCCAAATTGCCTGGATTTTTACTACCCCCACCACAGCGCGTGGTCGTTGCCTCGTTGCCTTTCAGTAAGAAAATATTCTAATGGCATGATACTAATGATGATAAAAATATAAGTATATTGATGCCATTGATCTGTCGCGAGGTTAGGGTTAGCGGAGGGCCTTGCGTCTCCTCGGCATCGAGCGAAACATTCCGTAAGTTTTCGTGTTCGGCGGAAGAAGATTTGACAGGTAGCCAAGTAGCAGGTAGTAGGCGAGCAGGGTTGGTGTGTGTGTGTTTGCCAGTGATGGACAGTTAGCGGTGGTGTTCGCGTTCGTGAGCCCTGTCTCTCTCTCGCGCGCTCTCTCTCTCTCTGTCTCTGTCTGATTCCACCCGTCAGTCATGTGATACCCATGTGAGGATTGTTTGCAATGGATTACTTACGGTTTTTTTATTATGATGGGACACTGCTCCGTGGACGCTGGTTCTTATGGTGTGTGGTTTATTCTACAGTGTATTGTGGAAAGATTTGTTGTTGCCTAAAAGTTTTGTGTTTATTAAATTATTGTTTCAAGCGTTGCATTCTGAATTTGGTTTAACTGTTATTCCCAGAGAGTGAAGAATGTTGTACTGACGTATTTAATTATATATGTATATATGAATGTATACACACATGCGCGCATATATATATATATATATATATATATATATATATATATATATATATATATATATATATATATATATATATATATATATATATATATATGTATGTATGTCTGTATGTGTGTATAATTTGTGCGTAGACTGTGCTGTGAAACTAGCACTCCTACTGTGGTCCCGTCCCTGTATATATAAATTATGGTGTGTGAGTGTTCATGGAACGATGAACCGATTTTTGTGTGTGATTAGTAGTCGAGTGATGCTTCTTCACGAAGGGGCAGACCGTGCACGTAGCGGCTGTGTAGGGGCCGATTGCTCTGCTTGTGTGTCTGGTATAATCTGTTCATTAACTCCATATCACAAAACCAGCCCGGCTAGCTCAGTGGTCAGAGCGTGAGACTTGTCTTCTCTGTGTCGTGGGTTCGATCCCCACGCTGGGCCAAGCACCTCATCCTCTCCCCCAGTGTGTCTGTAGTGCTAATGTGCCTACTAACTCGTCCTTGGAAAATGTACTATAGTTAGTAAAAGTCTAGTGCATCGTATATGCTTTGGCCGGAATTTCTAAAGTGTTTATTTACACTAGGAATATTCGAATGTGGGGATGATTTGTCTGAACTGTGGAAAGTGTGAGCTGCTGTGTATATTTTTTGTTTAGTTACACTGCCAAATATATATGTGTTTATATATAATTATATATACATATATGTATATACTTGTATATATATACACATGCATGAGTGTATATATATATGTATATATATACGTATATATGTATATATATATATATATATATATATATATTATATATAGTATATATAATATATACGTATATATATATTAAATATATATATATATATATACTATATATATATATACATATATACATATTGTTCTTATGTTTAAGTTTTAGTCTTACATCTCTGTGATATAAGCTAATTATGTTGGCGGTAGTGTTGCTGCTGTAAATAATACCGTATTTTGTCTGATGTAGTAATTGTTGATTTCATAGCAATATAATGATTTCGTAAGTAAAGCGTCATGATTATGTTCTTACACCAGCACTGCGAGAGGAGTAGATTAGCAGGCGCAAAATCAGAATTTTGTAGTATTATGCTTCTTTCCTTTAAGTAGTTTTAAGTGTCCGGGTGTGGAAGATGGCCTTTGTTCTTGAAAAAGAAAGAAAGAAAAAAAAACACACAAGTACCATAGATTCTCAATTGATAAAAAATTCAGTGCTAACATCTACCCTGGTGTCGTAGTGAAGCCCATTCTTTTGAGTGTCAAATTTCCAAAATTCGTATACATTGATTCGTATGCTTTCAGAGAAGCTCATTCGTTTTATTTCTGAATTTTCCAAAATTCATACAAGTTCATGCACATGATATCGACTAAGCTCATTCGTTTAATTCAAATTTGCAAAATTAGTACAAATTCATTCTCATGGTTTCAGCTAAGCTCATTCGTCTTATTTGCAAATTTCCGAAATTCGTACAAATGCATTCTTCAAGTTCTTGATTTCCAGAATTCGTACAGATTCTTTCATATTCCATTTATATACATAAATAACGAAGTTTTCTGTCATATTATGGATAAATATACTTAAACGATCGTCCTACTTAGAAATTGTGTATCAATTCATCGAAGAGAATTTGGAAGATGATACTTACAGTTTTTCTATTTTATTCATTGCATTTTCCATGAAATATTGCTTTCAGTCTTCTTTGTCTAATTTTATATGCTTTTTTATGTTTATTGAATAATATTTTAGCAGTTGTATTCTTTTGCCTTTAAATTTCTACAGCTCTTAATAGTATTTTTGTTTGGATAATATTGTTTGGTATTTCACGTATGTCACAACACTTTTGATATTTATTTCTTTCTTTATTCAGTGCTTCATATCTTTTAATTACAATAAGAAAAATTATGTTTATGGAACACATTAATATCACTCTGTATTCATAGCTCACTTTCCTTTTAAAGTGTGATTAAAAGATAATTTTCGATAATGCGAAGTTGGCTGAAAACGAATCAGGATACACGAGATGTTTTCATCTTACATTTGTTATACACCATTGTTCTTTATCTTATTTTGCACACCACCCTTCCTGTTTCGATACCTTCCTGGATTTTATCGTATTCTCATAAAGGTTGCAACTTGATATATCCCATATGTTGTTGATTTCTTTTTACATAACTTGTTTTAGATGAGGCCTTTTGATTGTTCATATACTTTGAACTAATGTCTAAAACTGAATGTGTTATATATTTCTATGTTTCTTTTACAAAAAAATGTTTTCTTAGTGGAAATAAACGTAAAACCAAATTGACATCCTAATCGTTGTCGGTATCAGGTTATCATTTTGAATTTTTCATTCTTATTATGCAATTATCTGATTGAAGTAGGTTGTCGGTAAATTTTTGCTGTAAATTAATTTTTGACGTATTTTGATTTTTTTTATTGTCAGATATATATCTGGTATCTGAATATATACCACTAAAAGACAACTTCGTTCTGTATCCACTCTTTTCTAGGTAATGTAGTTTTTTGGACGACATAATGTCATTCTTTTTCTTGGGTGATGAATTTTATTTTGCAATTTGTGGTTGAAAAAAAAAAATAAAACGTTGAATGATGTGGCTGTGTGGTTATTTTGTGGCAGCGAGATTTAATTGATATAATTTGATGCATATTTGTAAATAGCATTTTTATGACGTTACTTTCTCCGGTTATGTGTATTTATGTGGGTTTTTGTATATTATTTGTAAATTGTTTAGGTTTTATATATTTATACAATTTTTATTTATTTTTAAGGTTAAGGCACCAATGATACATATAGTTTCTAACTTTTGCATTTCTTCTGTGATATTTCTCATAGATTTCATAGATATCATATTGAGACTAGGTCAAATATCGTCTTATATGTGATACAGAATTGTTTCATCACATACGGTTATAATTAGAAATTAATTATAGTGCATATGTGAAGACCTGACGGTGAATTGGCTCGTTGGTAAGTGGAAATTGGCAAAATTTCAAGTATTGCTGAATTGTGATTTGTATTGAAAACCGAGTGTGCGATGAACTGAAGACTGAGCTATATATGAATAAAAATAGATGATTTAGTTCTCGTGGTGTGAACATTCTAAATGCGTCCTAACCGATTTTGAGTTTGTGAGTTCTGCCAGCAATACGTGAATGACTATCACCGATGTGTAATAAACTTTGCCGCAGTTGTCTGCATGACTGTCACCTATGTCACATTAACTCTCACCATGTATAGCTCATTTCTCCACTGACTCCGGAGTGACCCATTCATTCAGTCACCAATGTCTGACTACATTGGCGACGCCATGGGTTGGGGCACATCTCGCATGATGCACCCAGTGTCACTCGTGTCGACGAGAGACACTGCTAACACCACGTGGCATTTTGGTCCAGAAACTCCCCCCCGCCTGCCCCCTAGACCTTTCAAGAGACCCGCCAGAAGTGCCACCATCACCTGTCGCGCCGTTAGTGGGACCATACGAAGGAGGATATCCACCGTGGCTCCGGCCACCTGGGGCACGCTAGACCCTCTGTCGCAGTCTTTGGATGAGGGTCAAAGAGGGGCCGACCCTCCTCTCGTTACAGTTCACGTCAGGAACAACAGCTGCGCCGCCTCAGGGTCAGAAGCCTTCTTCAATCTGACGCAGCATGGCGGACGTCGGGGTACGGCTTTGTCTCGGTCGTCGTCTTGCGTTTCAGCGCTCAGCCGGGGATCTTACATGGGATCTTACATGATCCACGGCCTCTCGCCTTCCACGCCCCCTATCATCCCCTCCACCCACTGCCGGAAAATAGGAAGGAGTGCCAGCATGGCACCCAGCACCAGAAGAGTCCGGCGGAGCTATAGCGTGGCACCTGCTGATACCTATTCCTCTTCCGTTGGCATACCTGCCGGACGGGTCGTCGGACGCCGTGCCCAGCGGCAGCAGACGCAGCAGCAGCATCAACCAGTTTTAGTGCCATGTTTTGGCGACCAACCGGTGCACCAAAACCAGCGAGTCCTGAACCAGCTGCACCAGAATCCATTTTTCATCCAGCATCAGCCTGAAGCTCTCAAACAAACTGTGGGGTCCCTAGAAAGAGGACTGGACGAGGCTGTTACAGTGGGTGAGTGTGGCAGCGCAATGCCCCGGTTGTATGCCCCGGTGGTGCCACCGCCTTTGCCGCCTTCCTTACCACCGCCTGCTATGGGGTATCCTCCTAGGTGGCGACCGAGGGAGCCGCCCAGCACCTGCTGTGGGTGCTTGTGCCAGAACCCTTGCAGCGTGGGCATTCTGATTGCTCGCTTCTACAAGGCCCTGCTGAAAGTCGCCTCTTCTTGTAAGTATGATTATGTCTGACAAATATTAATCGTGATATAAAGTTTAGTCGCACTATTCTCCTTTCGAGAGAGAGAGAGAGAGAGAGAGAGAGAGAGAGAGAGAGAGAGAGAGAGAGAGAGAGAGAGAGAGACTTGCATACGGCAAAATACAACATTTTTTGAACTTTAGAATGTTTTACATTTTGCAGTTAACTATTATTCTATACGATTCCTGACAGGTTATATAAATAATTAAAAGGACAGAAAGTTGTCTTCTGGGTTGCTGCAGTGTCCTTGACCAAAATTTTACTTTTTATTCCTAAAGAAATTTTGTATATGCTAATTATTTTTTACATTTAGCTAGTCTTAAATGGCACATCCCCGTTATCATCGTACAATAATAAAGATTTTCTCTTTATTTAAGATGGTCAGTATCTAAACTTTCCATAGGGAAAAGTGTTAATATAATGCCCCTATGTAGAGCAAAGGAAGTTAGCCAATCAAAATTTATACCCAATAGAAAGCAGTATAACCAGCTTATCAAAACTAACTTTCTTCGCTTCTTGTGTTCAAAGTCAGCATTAAAGAAAGAATATAAAGAAATTCTCTATTTTAGTCATGGAATATCTGAAGCTATTATTATTTCGCCTTGAAACCGAAGTTATAATTGGCCCTGTGAAGCGAAAATATCACCTTACTTCTCAGGTGAGAGGTGATTCGTTCTACTAAACTTCTTCGCCTTCAACTCTAGATGACTGCCGTATCAGTGAAATCAAGGAATTCAATTTGTTATTTTCATATTAAAATGTTTCCCTTTTTTGCATCACTATGAAATAATTTTTCATTTTTAGCCTCTGAGAGTTACAGGAGTATTATCTTCAAGTGTTTAGCAAAACTTAGTTTAATTTACTTCAGAAGCCTGGTATAATTATATGAACTATCTACGACCTTACTAAAACGAGTTATGGTTATGCTGGGTTTAGTGGGTGAAAGGTAATTTTAGAAAGAAGAAACGCAAGTATAGTGTCTTTGTGTACGTTTGTGCATTTATTTATGTGATTGTGGCAGTACTGTTTTTTAAAACATTCCTCTGTGATTTAGTCGCTTTTTATTTTATTTCATTGTAAACAGTTGAATAACTCCTTAAAGGGAATGAAATAGGTAATCAGTTGAATAACTCGTTAAAGGGAATGAAATAGGTAATCAGTTGAATAACTCGTTGAAGGGAATGAAATTCATGGATCTCAAGGGAATTTTTGTGGGTGAGGAATCAAAACTGAAGCAGTTGTTTTCATGGACACTGACAGACGTGCGTCTTATTATAACAGTGTTTACTTATAAAGACCCGTCCCGGTTTTTGCGTAATTCTATTGTTGTGTGGCCTTGGCCATGGCCTCTGATCCTTTGTTGAGACGCGTTGTATATTTTATAACTCGATTATTAATTTGATGTGATTTGTCTCCTTAGATTAATGGGAGATGTTTGGAGAGGTTTCCCCATTTAATCACTTGCTAAATATTGAAAATTAAAATTTTTATCCGATGCGAATAAATGTGTTTATTGGTTGTCATTTTTAGAAGGCATAACTTTTTCAATTTCACGTGAATATAAGTTTGAAGAGTAAACGAGAAGGTTCCGTTTACAGCTGATATTGTTTATTATTGTATTCTAAGTATTTGACAAAGTTAATTATTGCTTTTGAATGGCTTGCAGTTACTGCATAGTAATAATTGTGCAATGACTTCCCCGATGTCGGTGATTATAATAAACATTGTGTTTTTTTTATCCACTGCGTTAATTGAAGATAAAAAAATGTAGAGACTTTCCCGAGTAGCGCAGTGAAACAGTGCTTTGTGACGCATTGGGAAAGCCTGAAAATTCAACTCCTTTGTTAATCATGTCTGACAACGAAGGCTATCTGTTATCTCACGAGAGAATCCTCCTCCTCCTCCTCCTCAGAATGTTATGGGATGGTACCTACTTGGGAGAACCATCAAGGTCGAAAACATTATCTTGGCCCATTCATACATTAGTAGAAGCTGTATTGTTTTCATATTGTTTTTGTCAGTTTCTTTGTGAAAGTTCATCATTTTCACGTTCTTTTTCGGGTTCGTTCATGAATGGCGAAAGGTCATGGCAATGGAGGCCCCGTTTGAAGGCTGATTTAACTGTCTTGTTTCGATCTCACTCATTGACAGAAGAGATATGTCAATGAATCTTTTTCATTAGATCTTCGACCTATTCAACGCGTCCTGGTTCAAGAGGGATCTCATTGAAGGTTCGTTTCGTTTTCTGAAATTTTGTTTGAAGAAAGCAATAGTACTAATGGTTAATTCTTGAGTACAGGCCCCCATACGTAAAAATGCACATTAATAAATAGGTTTAAAAAGCGGCTGTTAGTCTATTAGATCTTACTAGTTTTTTTTCCGGTCATAGTCAGACGATGGAAAAACTCCCCTGTGCCGTACAGTAATCCTTACTATATTGTATGACTTGATTAACGAATTTTTTTTTTTTTTTTTTTTTTTTTCTGCTTTAATCAGAAGTCCATACATAATAAGCATGGGAGTGCAGATTCGATTTTACTATATGAAACGTAAAGGGTAATTGATTTGAATGCGCGCGCGCACTCACACATTCGCATATATATGATATATATATATATATATATATATGTGTGTGTATTTGTGTGTGTGTGTGTGTGTGTGTGTGTGTGTGTATAAATTATCAGCGCAAATAATCATGTACCGGATAATTAATTGGTCGACTGAAGTGGTTAGTAGGCAGGGCAAAGTTCATGGAGGAAGCACCCTTATCCCAAATTAATAGCTGAAAACCTAAAAGAAAACCATTTCTGGAGTTAGTCCACAAAAGGGAAAAGGGTTAAAGAGTGTGTGTATTTAAGGAGAGAGACACTAGAGAAAAGCTGCAAAACCGCCCACAAAAAAAAGTGAAAGGATTTTGAGTCAGTATGGAAAGTGCCATCTCAGTTGTTTATAAATCCCAAAAAAAGTTCTTTTAGACGTCGTGAAAACGAGTTATTGCTTTACTTCGATCATTAAGCGAATGGTTTTTATGAGTAAAGTTTGCAATGCCGAGTCTTGGCCACATAAATCGCACGCTGGATGTGACTATGCAAGGAGCCTTGAGGAGCAGTGCCGCAGAAATAGCGGCATTTGTTTTTAAGCGGAGAGCCGTTGCATATCCATATTACCGTAGGTCTTTGGCGGAGGAGGTCTCGTTTGATTCTGCTCCAATGAGAGAGAGGCTTCTGGCGCATCAACTGCCATTTGTTGAATCACCGTGATTCGTCGCATTATAGACACTGTCTCTTTGATTACTGCGATTAGGATTCTTTATCACCTCTATTTTTTGAGTTTTATTTGGACTATATTTTAGCTTAGCGTGACTCAAGGTATTCTGAAGTGAGAAAATACTTTTTTTTATCACACTTACTTTTGTGATGCTCTCTAGTCTTGCATCACGTTAAAAATTTTTTATTTATTTATTTATTTCTCTCTCTTGCGTTCAGAACGATCGGCGTTCGTTCCTCAGGACCAGTAGGGACGATTTGGACCGTTCCTTACAATCCTCTATACCTTTGTGTGTGCCTAGTCGGTAGTCAACTGCTGTTGTAGTTTGCATCTACGGGGGAGAGAGAAGAAACAAAAGGGATACAGTATCCAAGTGTTAAAGTGGCGTCTCCTACTTTTTTAACATTAAATTTGACAAAGGTGAAGTTAATGTTCATTCAAGGAACTTCGTTCCTGAAAATTCTATCTAGTTCTAATAGAATAGTCCACTTTAGACAAACAATAGTCTGCTAAAGAATGAGGGAAAGACGAGAGGTTGAAATGATGTGCAGTCAAATTCACTTTCACAGATTACCCTGACGGTCATTTCATGGCAGGAGATTTTAAGGAAAACTAAAGGTATTCTTCAGTAAAGGACCGCCTAAAGCGGACCAAAAAGTATAAATGGGCGTAACATTAAAAAAGGAATCTTAATAAGTTTCTCCGTCAAATTTCATTAACAAACAGTGTGAAAACTGTGATTGCCAATAACTGCATTCAGTGAATGAAAATCTATGGTTATTGAAATCATGAATGTGAAAATAATGCTCTGAACCGAAGAATTCCATACTATCGGTCATGTCCGGTTAATTAAAAAAAATGAAATAGCAACCCAAAAATTCGTTAGGCTGCGGAAGTATGTAATTTCAGCGACTGATATGACAAGAAAGAATGATTCGTTTTTTTGGACGTATTTACTTGGAAATGTTTTTGATTACGTAATTGCCATTTGAAATATGTAAATAAAAGTGTGATGGTCAAAGTAATGACAATTTTTAGCAAAATAATGTAGAAAAATGGAATCAATATATTACTATGGAACTTCGGGAATGAGTTGCCATGACAACGAAGTACTCGATGGGAGATTCACTAAAGATCAACTTTTTTCAAGATTTCTAGTCATATTTGAGCACCAGTCCCTATAAAATATGCACGAAACACCTCTTCAACATTTAAATGTATCCCAAATTTCAATGAAGGAGAGCTTTATTGAGTCTTCGTCAGTTTGCGGTACTAAGGAACTTACTGGCTTTATAAACACATAAAGGTAACAAAGAAATATTGCGGTCATTGAAAAATTCACTGACACCAAATTATATTGGTTTGTTGAAAGCAACCAGAAGTATTAAAAAAGTAAGATATATATAATAATATAAAATAATTATATATATATATATATAATATATATATAATATATATATATATATTATAATAATATATATATATTATACACACACACACACACACATATATATATATATATGTGTGGTTGTGTGTGTGTGTGTATATATCTATATATATATATATATATATATATATATATATATATATATATATATAACATGCAAATTCACGTGTTACGGCTAATTTCATTGTATATAGAATATTCCTCGTAACGGCTTCAGAGTTAGTTTAGCCACAATTATTGATGCGTGCTTTGAAAATTCGGGAATGAAACTCGTTTCTGTAAACAAGTCGGAAGCATTTTGGCGTGACAACCCTTTTACAATTTTCTTAATTAAAAGTAACGTTCAGTTTATCCATTTTTAATTAACTTCACGTATATTACGTGTACAATTTCAGTTTTCAAAGAGAACATCGGCATTCTTATGGGCACTGACCTCAGCCCAGATTTACCAACACATTTTTATATCACTGTGATTGAATTACATGACGAGCAACACTTGAACAAAATATGTTAGAAAAAATTGATAAAGGCTCTAGATGTATGATGTTGTTATCCTGTTTCTTTCCAGTTTCTTGCCAGGTGCACAAATCGAGACAGAAAATAATGGCTAATAGAAAATTCTCAGAAAAAATAATTTTAATCACGAGGCGTCAGTTTTGGACATTGAAATGATACGCAATAACTTCAACTTTCAAATAGCTAATCAGCCCTTTTTAAAGTCCCCAGGGAACACGGTATTTGCGGTTTTGTTTCTCTGATCATTCGATTTGTATTGAAAAAATGCACATACCTTTTCACCTTCAAAGGCTGTTCCAAAACGTTTCTTCCATTCCTTTTCTCTGCTGATATCTTGGGATCAAGTTGTCATTTTTAATTTTTAACTTCTTGTTTTTCCAAAGGTAATCTAAGAATTTCTGCGCTGAGTATAAATAGGTATGTATATATATTTTAGGGGACTATTAGTATTGGACTATTAGTATTCGTTCCCTAATGATACTCACAAATCTAAAATAAAAGGTTAACAAAAGCCATATATTTATATATAATATATATATATATATATATATATATATATATTATTGTTATATTACATATATAATATATATATTGTTATTATTATACATATATATATATATACATATATATATATATATATATATATATGTGGTGTGTGATATATATATGTTATATATACACATATATAGATAATATATATATATATATATATATTAAACTATTGTTATATATACATATATATATAACTATATATATATTATATTATATATTATATATATATATATCATATATATATATATACATATATATATATATTATAATATATATATATATATATATATAATTATAGTATATATATATTATATAGCAATGCACCGATACCAATACCTGTTACCTCCATATTACTGTTATTTAGGAGAATATATATTGTTACTATAATCATTGTTGTTCTCTGGTTATCGTATATTAAAGGTTCAAAAGTTGAAAGGTCATATAATAGGCTATTTATAGACTGCACGTGTCTAATTCCAAGCTGCAGCAGTAGCAGTCCAGTAACTCATTGCAACTTTCACTTATACCATACCTGTATTGCACTTGTTGAAACAGTATGCAACTCCAACAGAAAGGCAATGACTCATTGCTAATAGAGATAGACTCAACCATAGTTAATTAAAATTAGAATTGCACTAATAAATTGTTAAATACACTGTACAGTATTAAGATACCATTTGTTTTAAAAAGATAAACAATGAACCTGTATACAATGATATGCCTCTCCCATTTGACGATGGTTTCGGCTTACAACGTTCTAAGGTTACGACCCATTTCAATTATATTCCTCAGAAAATATTTCCAGGTTTACGATGCTTGTTCCAGGGTTGGGGCACTTACGGCGCTGGTCTGACGGAAGAAATATAACTCCAAATGGGCAAAATAATCAATATTTGAAGTTTTTTTTATGAAAAACACAATAAAAATGCAATTTACATAGTGTTCAATAAAACCAAAGCATTAAAAGTAAGATTTTCTTAGGTTTTGTGACGATTTTCGATGATGTTCCTGCTTACGATGCGTCTCAAGAACGGAACTCCCGTTGTAAACCGGGAACTGCCTGTACAGTTTATGGAGCCTAGATGGGTTTTAAATTCCTATACTAATGACAAAAGTACCGGCTGATATCAGCCAGAAATTCACCGATACCGATACCACAAAAACTAGCCTATACCACTGATACTGATACTTGGGCACATCCCTAATATTATATTTATGTATGTGTGTTTGTGAGCATAAGTATACAAGCGGATCGCTTTTATCTTTATTAATATATTAATATATTTACAGAAGGGAACGTTTGAAAATTAACGTTGGATTGTAGCATTTTATCTGTCTGGCCATCTACATAACTTCATGCATACACACGTGCGTATGCATGCATGTGAAACAGCTCTAGTAGTGTAAACATTCATATGTTTTCACAAATCACCAGAGACGCGTCAAAACTCTGGTCTCTCCAATGAAGCAGTTGTTATTCAAGAGGGTTTTGACCAGCAAAGGGAATTTTACTTGGATGGTTAGGAGGTTAGAAACTTTGGTGCTCTTGTGAATTCTTAGGTAGGGTCAGGTTCCTGTGTAGGGTAAAGACTCATCCACCAGATACACTGAGGTAGCAGAAGTTTTTGGCTCCTCGTCTAAGTGTGTTTGGTTCACTGGAAAAGAACTAAGTATTCACATTAAATAAAAATTACTCTGTAACATCTTATGTGCCATCATGTTTTTAGTTTTATGTAAAAGAAAACCATTGAGATGTGTTTTTTTATTTTACATATTTATTTATTTATTTATTTATTTATTTATTTATTTATTTTGCTTATCCGCACTTTGTCTTTACTTTTTCTGTCCGCCCTCAATTCTTAAAAACTGCTAATGTATGTTGATCATCAACCCTCCAGTCATCAAATATACCAAATTGTAGCCCTCTAGCCTTGGTAATTTTTATTCCATTTAATATTAAATTTAGCCATGATTGGGCGTCTGATTTTACTCTGTACAGGAAACTCGATTCCGCGGAAGAAGCTTCGACGCATTTCGTACTTGTTTTTTTTTTTTAACGATGTGGAGGGATTTACCCAAATTTACACGTCAGCTCTAGATCCCTTAGAGCTTTCATTGTCTCTGCTTTAGAAACAATCATTGGGATACACTGTTTTCACAGTGACAGTTGTAGAGGTCCATGAAAATAAAATTCTGCCTTCATTCATACCCTTGTTAGCCGAAAATGTCTGTTGTGGCACAATTCGCTATTAAAGAATAGAGGACAGTGATATTCCAAAGAGAATATTGTGAGGGCAATTACAAAGAGGGATGGCAAAGGACAGCTTCGTTCGCGCCTCTCCGTCTCTGCGACTTGGGATCGACAGCAACGCAAATGTAATTATCTTGAAGACTGTCCCCAGGACCGAATTCTCAGAGACCGAGTCAAAGGGGGCATTTGGGTATTGGTTGGAGGAGGTTTACGGATAGCCGTGTTTGACGGTGAAGTTTTCACAATCACATTGAGCTGTAATACTAGTAATATATATATATATATATATATATATATATATATATATATATATATATATATATAACGCTATAAATGATATCTTGTCTCCGTGCGTGAATATGTGTGTACACGTATGTATGTTAGTCCTTAAGTGTACATATCTATATGATATGACGAGCGTGAATATACTAGATATATATATATATATTATATGATATATATATATATATATATATATATATAAATGTGTTTGAATGTATGTATAAATGTGTGTACTTACGTACGTGTAAATATGTGAGTGGGTATTAATGAATATAGTATTAAGTTCGCACTACTAATCAGTAAACAGGAGAAAATCTGCGCCAGTGGCTCGTCAGTGTCAGTCATCTACATAACTTTATATTTTCTAGCTCAGCGCCTTCCTTGCATGTTGCATGAACTGTAATTTATATTGCATAGGCAGCGAGTGCCCGTTGTAAAGTCAGTGCTCCCGGTGATTTGTGAGCTTATATGTACAAGAATCGATTCTGAATCCTTCAGTTTGTTGGATCGTTGTAAGTTTTTTACTTTTTTTATGGTTTGCGCTTGACCTTTCTTCCAAATCTCGTGTTTCAATGGGATTGCGATTGATCTGCATATCTAGTTGGAACTGGATATGAAGTGTTCACGAATTTTGTCAGGTTTTGTGGGTGTCTGCTCTGGAGAGAGAGAGAGAGAGAGAGAGAGAGAGAGAGAGATGAGAGAGAGACGAGAGAGAGAGAGAGAGAGAGAGAGAGAGAGAGAGAGAGAGAGAGAGAGAGTTTTATGTATTGCCAGTAAATTATAAACTCACAATAAAGATGCGAGTCCGTCAGTTTTATGTAGTTTAAATCTAACTATTTGTCATGGAAACTGGCGATTGTAAAGTTTGATACAATATTATATTGTATATATAATATATAGATATAGATTATATATTATATATATCTATATCTATAATCTATACCTTAAATTAATATTATATTATCTATATTATATCTATATATATACATTATATAT
>NC_061102.1:43124897-43139897 GCF_015104395.2 Macrobrachium nipponense | reverse complement strand
CCTTTTGAATGTAGATCATAACTGTTGATGCAGTAAGCATTGAACGCGCGTCGAGTGACATCATAGAATTTAATGAACTTGGTTTGAAGTTTATGCAAATTGTACTCAGTTTGAAGAACAGACATCCCGAGGACCAATTTACAGTCCTTATGCTCGTGTAAATGAGGAATATGACAAGAGCACCTTGACTTTCGCTTAAATCTACTATATGACACGGAATTAGTTTTTACAATTTTCTTTCCTGTGTTCGTGATATGATGTAGTTAAGTATAACCTTGAAATGATTAAGCGTTGTGCAATGAAGATGAATTTATCCGTTATTTTTGGGAGACAGTCTTACATTTGCTGTGGTATACCTAAATGTGTTGATGGATTACCTTTTTTTTATTGAAAGATTATCGGTAAGGTACCTATTGATGGATAGGAACTGAAAAACTACGATATTATGTAAGGTTTTACTGTAAATTTAAGCTTTATACAGAATATTCATTTTAGTAAGTCTAGTTATTGCACTTGTATGATTATCATATGCGCTCTGCAAATATATTTGTTAATATGCCGTAAGGTATTTTTTCTGAAAACCGCCGATACATTTTTACTACCACTTATCAGTAAATACCAGGTAAATTAGTACGTAAATCTGGGTATTGCGTAGCACTCATTAGATTATAAAGAAAGGAATTCTTACTTTAAATGCAACGGGAGAATTGTGTCATCTCGTGAGTGAAAGAGCGCGTCCAAAAGTGTGCGTTACCAAGAAATATCGCCCTTGACGTTAAAAGAAGAAGAAGAAAACAAGTCCCTAAGGTATAAATTTTCTTCATTACACTTCCCGGACGGTATACTTACAGCGGGCTGTGATCAATAGTTGTAGAATTAAATGAAGTTTGAGATACTTTTTTTGTACATGTGATTCCAGTCGGTGCATGCGATGTGACCGTTTACGTTTGTCAGATTTTGCGTTGTCCGAATTTTGGCGTAGTTCGTACCAAGGGCCTCACTCTTCTTCTTCTTCTTCTTCTTCTTCTTCTTCTTCTTCTTCTTCTTCTTCTTCATTTCGTATTGTTATTATTATTATATTATTAGTTAATAATTTTTTATCATATTTAATCTTTGAGCGAAAATTGCTCTAATACTGTTTACTTCCATGATATAATTCTATTCAATTAAGTTTGATAGTTAATGTGATAACATTTATATCTTGTGTTTTTATAGCATTTTTCTTCGTCATATGGAAAACGGTACCGGTATAATAACATTAAAAAGCCATCAACTTGCCTTGATGTGATTAGCAAAGGTTTCACAACCACGGTTCTGTAGCCTCGTCGAAGAGGAAATATTCACTCATTGAATAATCATATTTCATTTACGGTCCTGCGGTTTACCATGCTTGCCTATTTATTTATAATTAAACACTGATTCTTAAAATGTTATTAACTTGGAGATAATAGGTCTGGGTCACATTTTTTAATGTGGCTGAGTTCGGCCAGGTCACTATGTTGTAACATGTAATATTTGACTGTCATATAAAAAGCTCCGTCGTTCAACTTAATCCTCTTTAAGTGGATTCTGTTTGCTAATGATAAATCCCCAAATTGATTAAAAGCTACTATGAGATTTTCGTTTTTATGACGTTTAAGAGGATTACCGCACTGCGGTCCTTATGAGATACTGTATAAGACATGCAAAGTGAATCCTTATTCTGCCAAGATTGAGTTTCGGGATTTTGAAGGTTGTCATATCTGAAGTTCTGCAAGAAGTTAATCCAGTTAAGGGCGACTTGAGAAAACTTCTTTTCTCATAATAGATCTTTGACCTTTCAATAGCGACTGAACTTTCATTTATTTTCTAAATTTGCGTTGAATTCGACTTGTGAGTGTCTTGTTTTCCCTCACATGAAGGAAGGAAGCAGAGAGATTTTATAACTGCTCCACTATTTGTTTTACTTCAGGTTTTTTAGTTTTCTGCGCAAGAAAACTATCGAGATGGCTATTTGTCTGCCCGTCCGCACTTTTTCTGTCCGCCCTCACATCTGAAAAACTACTGAGGCTAGAGGGCTGCAAATTGGTATGCTTATCATCCACCATCCAATCAACAAACATACGAAATTGCAGTCCGCTAGCCTCAGTAACTTTTATTTTATCTAAGGTTAAAGTTAGCCATGATCGTGTGTCTGGCACCGCTAAGGGTGCCAGCCACCGAGGCATCTTCACTTGATCGCATAATGGGAGCAACTGAGCGCTGCCAGGTCGTGGCTGAGAGTTTTATACAGCAGCACATCAAGAATTTGTGTACGTGTTTTTTTTTTCAACCCATTCCTCAGTTTGAAAGTGTTATCAAGTCTCTCTTTCTCTCTCTCTCTCTCTCTCTCTGTGTTAAGTGCGGATCCCAAGCCGAGGTTTATGTGATTGCATTCCGCAAGTCAAACATCTCTTTGGGCCATTCAGGAAAGGAGCAGCTCGAGGAAAGAGCCCAGTCATTCCTGGCTCCGGGGGAAATTCCTCCCAATCCAGGTCCCGAAGTAGGTGCATTGAAACCCCTCCGGGAATGCTGGAATTAACATGAATATTGATAACGACTTGCAAATGCCGAGTGCACAAGTTCACCTCATGTTGAAGAGTCATCAAGGTCTTTCGTCGCACTGAATGACTCCCTGTTAATGACTGCTCCTGCTTCTCACTGGAGGCACCTCGGCGCTTTTTCATCTTTGATTGGTTCATGACGAGGGGCTCCATAATATAATAATAATAAAGCACAGACTGATAGGTTGTTTTTGGATTAGTCGAATAGTCTACTTACCATCTTAATAATAATAATAATAATAATAATAATAATAATAATAATAATGATTTTTATTTGTCGAGAGGTTCACGTGCCATCTTAATAATAATAATAATAATAATAATAATAATAATAATAATAATAATAATTGGCTTATGATGGGTTGAATTTTGCATTAGTCGAATAGTTTACCTGCCACCTTAATAATTAACATAGTAATAATAATAAAATTAAACCCCAGTTTATATCTGTATGTTTTCCGTATGTAGCTCTGTTATTGTTATGCTATTCGTCGTTTCGACTGGCCGCTGTCCAGTCCGGGAACAGCATCTCTCACCAGCGGCTATTAAATAAGTAAGCAGAATGAAAGTTCCTTGTCTTATCTGTAGGTTGGAAGTTCAGAGATCCGCAGGAGGCTTCGTGTCCCCCTTAGCGTCCGTGCTCGCACATGGCCGGCTTTATGTAAACCTCCCAAGAGGTAGCTTATTCCAGAGGAAGGGACTCGCCGTCTGTACCTCCCCCACCATCTTTTATTGTGATAATTATTTACTATATTTGAACAGTAATAATTATAACAAAAGATTTACTAAGGAATGAGCTTATTCACCTCCATGTTAAAGGCCATTGAATTTCCTAACTATACATACTTTGTAGTACATTGAATATCACAAGTGTTTGCAGTTGTCTTTGGTTGATTTGAATTCTCAGGTTGAATGTTTTAATCGCTGATACTTTTCTCCTCTTCCTTGGGTTCGCTGGGAATGCTAGGCATTATAAAGTAGAATGTGATCCATTTGCGAGACTTAATTCCTAAGAATCAGGACAAGAAAGACCTAGAATGGGGAACAAATAATTTAAGAGGAAGATATCGTCACTATATGTTCATATCGTCAAAGCTATGGTTTCATGGAACAAATATGCCCTGCTAAAGAGAGAGAGAGAGAGAGAGAGAGAGAGAGAGAGAGAGAGAGAGAGAGAGAGAGAGATAGGATGATATTTTATGCTACGAATGTGCAGCGAATCACAGAATAAGGGTTTGTAACTCTTCATGAGATTTCGTAAGCATGACGTGAATCATGCGAAGAATGAGAGATGATGTAAAACATGAGAGGCATAGATTTAGATCATTAGAAACACAACTGACCTTGGATATTGATTCTGAGTGATTGCAGATAAAATATGGTTGTACAAATGTTAAATAGATGGAAAGGGAACAGTTGCACAAAAAGATCATACTGAATATATGATCTGAGAAAAAGTAATTTTATGAGGTGGAGTGATACTTCGGCCTTCAGTGTCCAAGGTATTATATTTAATGAGTCGTAATTAAGTGGTTCTCAACTTTTTCATTTTGCCCATGCACGCTTTCAAAACATGTCAGAATATGTATTTTTATATATATATATATATATATATATATATATATATATATATATATATATATATATATATATATATATATATATATATATATATATGTGTGTGTTGTGTGTGTGTGTGTGTGTGTGTGTGTGTATACATACATACATACATACACGCACATCTTAGTACTACAGTAACAGCTGTAAGTATCAGCGATTTAAATTTAAATGAGACCGTAACTAATCCCCTAGCGGCGCACGCAGATGTCCATGATTATTGATATTTTTGATGGTGGTGCTAAATCCAGGACTTAGCATCCTGTATATTGGCCGAATATGTCTGTGTTGCTGAGAGGAACCAGAATCTGTTAGATTCCGCAGCTGCTGCCACCGGTGCATCATCAGTCTGTCATCGGCCAGGGTCCCATTCATCACGTGTTGATGAGAGTTTGCTCGAGCGTCGAACTTCCTCTCGGTATTAACACGGTATGCAGAGGAGAAACGAGGGTTGGGGTGGGTGGCGGGCGTGGGGCTCCGGGCCGGGCGGCACTCTGGCATCTTTTGAGCAGGTCTGGTCTGGCATTATTAACAAAGCTCGTAGGGTTTCACTGTAAATCTGCTGTTGTTTTTGTTGTAGCTTTATGAAATAAAATAAACGATTGAGATGTTAAGACTTAGAATGTGCGTTTAATTTTCACCACTTCAGCCCTTTTCAGCGCGGGAAAGGGCCGGCACTTTCAGAGTCCGGCCGGGTTGTGGCCTGGTTGCCACTAACGCTAGTTACGCCGCTGCCGGTATGTAGTATTCATCTTTGTCAAACTCCAGGGTAAACTCACGCTAAGTAAAGTAGACGGACGCACGAGATTTCGTTTATTAATAGTTTTATTTGTCGACCACACATGAAAGAAATGGGTTTCTATTATACTTTGATCCCCGGTGTGCTAGTACTAAACGCAGTTATAGCACCTCGGAGTAGGCGGCTACATACTGGGTTAATACCCTTCCTCTCTTTAGAGTAAGTAGTTGGACAATAGTTAGATGGCCATTAGCGAGGTGTTAGGCTTGGTGGTTGTTGGTTTGTTTTTGTGTGAATTAAACACGTTGTTACTTCCCTTCGAGGACGTTTAACGCAAATAAACAAAGCAGAAAGATCGGGAGCTTTCTTAGATGGGGTTTTCAGGAGTTGTTATCCATGACTAATGTTTCCTGGGGTCATTATCTCTATGATATTGACAGTCTTTTGTTTATGCTTTTACGGTCATCCCCAACGGCCTTGTACTGAACACGCCGCAGAGTTGGATACATAATACCTGGTTAAAACCCTTGGGGTCACTAACCAGGAAAGATTCCAGGATCGCTTTCAGTGGCGTCACGTCGTGGAAGGCCAGCGACTTTCCAAGTTAAACAAGTAAACAAAGGAATGGAGTTAGGTCTCACTTTTGGTCTTTCTCTCGGGATTCTTTGGGGTCGTCTGTTGGTTCGGGTTTTCTTTGTCTGCCACACTGGCATCAAAATGTCAAAGGTCAACTACCTTTCAAAATGTCCTTTTAAAAAGTTACTCCATAGAGAAGAGGTATACTTGTTCGTCGAGAGAGAGAGAGAGAGAGAGAGAGAGAGAGAGAGAGAGAGAGAGAGAGAGAGAGAGCATAATATTGTCTTCTCATAGATTAAAATTAACCCCATGTTATGTGCCTTGATGTTTCCATTTATACAAACTTTAGGATTTGTTTTCTGTCGTGCCTTTGGCTGTAATAAAGTTGCTCTGGTTTCAGGTGTTTAGAGGAACTTTTATAAAAAGATTAACCCAACTAATTAGGGAATAGTATTTTCGATAGATGTTATTTGTCTAATTATATATGTATTCATTCATTAACCTTGTTTTACAACTGTAACTTGTTTTCGTGATTTGATATTGCGAGTCTCTCTCTCTCTCTCTCTCTCTCTCTCTCTCTCTCTCTCTCTCTCTCTCTCTCTCTCTCTCTCTCTCTCTCTCTCAAGTCATCTTTGTATGTTTTATGAACCAACCAAAAATATAGTTGTTTTTTTTTTTTCGTAAACGTGTACATATGAAATATAGCTATTATACTAGTAAAATTAGAATTACGAAACCTAACGGCACACTGGTTGTAAAGAGGGATAATGAGAAAGGAAAAAGGCAGAGTAGAAAATAGTTAGGCAAGTGGAAAGCAGTGAAGAAGGGTCAAAGTGAACTTGCGTTTGAAACCTCTCAATGTACAGACGTATGCACGCACACATGTATTATTTATATAAAAGTGTGCATTTTTTTTTATATACGTGCTTGTACAATCAAGCACGAATAATTGTAAAAAAAGTAAATACCTTTAATAGTATTATGATTTAGCATAGTAAATCACAGTAGAACAGGCACCACACATGCACAATTTGCAGAAGCACGGAACCAAAACCCCTCTGTAGGAAGCTTTGTCGTGCGCATCGTTCCCAGCTGCCGAGGTCCCGCCTTGCTTGGAACTGTGATACTGCGATGGAGACAACTCGTAAGGAAGGATGCTCTTTCCTTGTTCAAAGACGACCGTTTGGGAAGGACGATGACCTCACTTCCTGCATAATCAAAGGAGGAGGTATCCTACCTTCTTGTCTGATGATTCAAGCAGCCTACGTTCAATTTTAAGCCAATGATGAGTGAAAACTTACTTTGCTATGCCTTATTTTTTTCAAATGATTCAGCTTAGAGCTTTCAGATCTAGATCTAAGATTATTATTATTATTTATTATTATTATATTATTATTATTATTATTATTATTATTATTATTATATTATTATTATTATTATTATTCAGTAAATCCAGGCCATGAAAGAAAGCTGATTCCAGCGGCGACCCTTGTTTCCAGTGAATTTTATATTTTATGGTTTATTTTTCCTATGATTCCTGGTCATAGAATGTTACCCAACAACAGCTTTCAACTACAATGTGAATTATACTGTATTTGGGAAGGATGTTTTGTTTAAATGTTCCTCTCTAATGTCAGTTGACATAACTACATAGGCCCTGGTGTTTTGGATTGACCAGGTGAGTTATTCATGTAATACTGTGCCACTTAGTACGTCCATTCCGTATATTTGTTAATTTGTACGTATTTACTCAAAGTTAAGCTATTCAGGAGCTTTGGATCTTGTTGGACGATTATTTTCAAAAGGACTGTGACCTTACTACCTGCGAATTCCGAAGTGTCAGTGACTGCAACTTTCTGTTGCTGTTTCCAATCGTAAGGTGAACGAGGCCTACCGCATATCTTTCAATATTTTGCAAAGGCAGTATTGTAAAAGAGGTAGAAGTTTTGCTTCGTGAGTTTTGTTCCGCTGCAGGACAAAAGCAAATCAATCATTCAGTGAGATCATCGTGAAATATTTAGTTTAATCTCACTATTTTTTTTTTTTTAACTTTTCCTGTCGCCTGATGTGACAGAATAAATGTGTTTTTACGCATTGGTTCCTTTTCCTCTTCAACAAAGATGTGTCGTTTTCTCTCCCCTGTCTTTCGCGATCCGTGAAATCAGCCTCATAAAGAAGGCGGATACGTTACTGAGGCTAGAGGGCTGCAAATTGATATGTTGATCATCCACCCTCCAATCATCAAACATACCAAATTGCAGCCATGTAGCCTCAGTAGTTTTTATCTTATTTAAGGTTGAATTTAGCTATAGCTGTCAACAACACAAGCCACCATCGTGCCGTGGCTGAAAGTTACATGGACCGCTACTGAGAGTTTCATAGCCCGTGGCAGAGAGTTTCCTATAGTATTATACGTTTTACAGGAAACTTGATTGCGCCGAAGAAACTTCGGCGTACTTTTAATTGTTTTGTAAGCCCTGGCTTTGAATTCGTCGGCCTTCGAGAAAATTATTACTCTGTCGATGAAAACTCCGACAGACATTTTATTTCGCAGAATTTCTAAATATCAAGAACGTGCATTACCTGTCTACGGTTAAACAACTAGATCATATCATCCAGCCATTCGTTGGCTTAATATGGAAATGGAGCAGAGCAGTTTCTTCTCTTAAATTATTTGCGACATGGTTAACTACGTGTGCTGTTTTAGTTCCGGTAAAAAATTTGATATTTTTTATATATTATATATCCATCGCCTTTCTAAAAATATCAAACAGACAGATCATAAATTTCAATTTATATAGATTATTTTAAATTGCTCCTTTGTATTATATATATATATATATATATATATATATATATATATATATATATATATATATATATATATCTTCAGTGGTCTTGTAAAATATAAAATTCGCTATATTAGATGCAACCAGCTTTTGCAAATGCAGATGATCGAGATCATCCGGTTACGTTATCGTGATGGCAGCTAACTACCTCCAGAATTCTGTGAGAATCTCGTCGACATTTTCCAGACTCATTTGGTATTCGTTCACACGTCTCTTTGCGTAAGACTCGAGCCGAATTATTGCAGATTTTGGGAAAGTAAGTATGAAATCGCAACCACGAAAGCGCATGTGAAGGCGCAACTTTTATCTGGCACACGAGAGTGCAAAGCGTCGCGTGTCATTAGCTAGTTCTTGATTCCATAGAAACCTCTCTCTCTCTCTCTCTCTCTCTCTCTCTCTCTCTCTCTCTCTCTCTCGACTCGATATATCATCGTGCACACTTCGAAGATTATATTTATGCTTTCTGTGAAGCCATTCGTCGGGCCAAGTTGTGACGCATGGCTTCGAGCGTTCGAGGGAAGAGGTGCCTCTCTCAGCAGGAATTTAAGCGCGAAAGTTCGCCATTGCAATTTGACGGAAATATTTTTGGTTTTGCTTTATGTGATGGGACATGAGAGAGCCTATGATTTTCTTTAAGGTTCAGTATTTCTGCAAAGATTTTCGAATGAAATTTGTCATGGTTTATCATAAAAAGATCTTCTCCGCTTGTGCAGATAAAAAAAATATATGATTTTACGCCAAAATGTAACTTCTTTATATGGCATGACATTTTTTGCATAAATTTTCTTACTTAGATAAAGAGTAAGTTGAGGAAATTTGAGTCTTGCCTCTCTTGACGTTGCTGATGTAGTAATAGTATGCTTTGATAATATGATAAATCATTTCATAAACTTTATAGAAAATGCATATTCTTCTCTCGTGTCTTTTTTGCCATTTTTATAAAACTTGAGAAAATAAGAAGCACTTGTCTGGTCTTCGTGCTAATGAATTCATATTGCTACTAGTCTCCCATTTGTTGTACGTGATTGACTTGACGTGGAGGCGTGGAAGCGCTTGCGTGCAATCTTATTTATGATAGACTTGAACCAGAACAGCTGAAAGCTTGAGTATGGTCTAAACTAACAAGATATCTATTGGATTACAATGCTGAAAATGTTAGTTACGGAGAAAAGGCAATAATGACATCAGTATCTGGAAGTGTTGGTAAATGTCAAGTGTATTTCCTAGTGTAGTCTTTCAGAGGTATCAGATTCTGCTGGAACTGCTGTCTTTCACTTTTAGTAATATAGAAATATTCAAATATGAATAAAATTCCGGTCATATCTTAGTTTTCATATAATATTAGCAACAACTAGCACAAACTCCTTTCTATACGCAATGTAGAATTTATAGTTATTTATTACTTAATTTTCGCAATGTTAGTCAGTGGTATAGGACTGTTTGTTAACAACAGCCCCAAAATTATATTCATTCCCAGATATTCTAGAAGTTAATACTAGAGAGAAAAGCAAGCGAATTACGTCTTCGGGTGACATACTACCATGTTGACGCGTGTACTACTTGGGTAACGACACCATGGCATCTGGCATTCTAGTCATTTCTTCCCACTGACTAGGTCAAAAGATAATTTGAATCTAATTGTGTCCGTTGACCACCTCACTCTCGAGGTCCATTGAATCGCCACTAGGCACGCTCTTCAGGTAAGGGCCGAAGCCGTGTCATTGAACAGGTGAGCGAACCCGTTTACTCTGCTTGACAAGTGTAAAAACTTCACGTGATGTTAAGGTTCGTGTGGTGTCAGAATGAAGTAGGTATTTGCCTCCAAGATTTGACTTTAGTAATAAGTGGTTAATCCCATCATTCAGTTGGTTTCGTTTGGCGATTATTAAGATAAGTTTGGTTCATTGCCGCCATCATTCATATATGCTCGTAGTCGTGGTCTTTGTACGTTCCACGAACGTGGTTACATATGAGTGAGGAGGACTTGGTATGAAATGGGTAGCTAATTTTGTGTTATAAAGATTCGATTATTATGAGTGCATGCACTGGGTTCATGGTTTTTTATAGCCATGAGATGAAATTGGCTGATGTTTTTTAAAGTTTACACGTTGGACATTGAAGTGATTACTACTGGTTGACATTTTTATATAACGATGTAGCATGCTTTGTATTTGCTGTTTTCTTTGAAAATTGATTCTGTTTTCGAAAATTAGATAAGTAATTTAATTCACTATTAGGAAACAAGAAAGTGAATTCTATTTGATTTCATTTGATTTATAATTAGGTTTACATTATTGTTACATAACCACTATGAATATCCATAGGTGTATGTTATTCCCTAGGTAGAGGCAACTGGATATTAAACGACAATTTTAGTTTAGTTTGTGATATATATATATATATATATATATATATATATATATATATATATATATAAGTATGTGTATGTATGTATGTGTGTGTATGTATGTATGTATGAAATGAATTCAGTCCTGAGTTCTTGTTCCGTGGTTCGAGCCCATGTGACGGCGAACTTATTTTCAACTAAAAAAAATTCCCCTTCGGTTAACATATATGAAATTATATTAATTCGAGGGTAGAGCGAATTGGATATTAAAGGACATTTGTAGCTTAATGCTATATATATATATATATATATATATATATATATATATATATATATATGTATGTACATATTATATAAATAATAGTTTTATCGCTGTTCCACACGCGACTTTCTTTTTTGTGTTAAGCATTAAGCCACATTACCCCTAAATATGAAATTCACTATACTTAGGAAAATATGATTCCTAAAGGGATTATTATCGGATAATTGCATCTAACCGCGGCCAGGGTGCGAATCTATGCCTTTGGGTTCGTTAAAGAAACGACAGACTTACTCATTCGGATACCAAGAGAGACGGAGTAGCTTTCAGCTCTGTTGTACGTTTCTATTGAATTCAGGTTGTGTACATGCTGTAAGATCGACATCATCCCCTCGCCTTGATAACTAAGTACTGAGTTTTATTTGAATTTGACGTCGACTTTTCATGCTTTGACGACGACTTTATGGTGTCGTCGTCACGAATTTTGAAAACGGTACCGATCGAATTCAACCCATCGCTGCCGTCGACTTTATTGTTTGTTTATATCTCGGAGAGCGCGCATTTCAAGGCATCAGATACAAGATAGAGTTCTTGGTACAGTGGACAAGATTGGCAGAACAGTTTTTGGTCGAAGATATGGGGGAGAGACGATGCTTATGGGACCATAAGCATGATAGTTTTATGAAAAAGGGTCTTAAATGAAAAAATTACCAAGAGATCACCATGCGACTCAGGGAAAACTTTCCTGAACTTGCTGATCTTTATACAGATAAGCATGCTATATCGTGAATATCAGATTATTATATGGTCTATAGGTCTGCTCTTATTGCATTTTTTTTCTTTCTTTTTGTATTAGCAAATAATATAAACAAAAAATCTTTAAAATTTTTGCAGTGTTCTCTAGCTTAATTTATAATACAGTCTGTCTGTGGTTGTATAAACAAGTTTACGAATAGCCTATCTAGGCTAGCCCTAGCTTATTTTTTAAAATAAAACTTTTCACGTCTTTTTAACCAACACCAAACCCAAAGACTTTTTTTTTTTTAAATTCTATGCACCATCATTATACGCATGCAAGCACGACCCACTAGTTGCTTTGTGTTATAAAGCATAGTTGTTTTATCATTCCGGGAAGTCACAGCTCAGATGGTTTGTTTATTTGTTTACGTTTTGACGACGACAACCACGGTATGAAGAAGAACGTGTGTGACAACCAGAGTACGGAATGACGTCGACTGCTTTGGAAAGTCGACGACAAACTCAGAAAAAGTCGACAGAAATTTTGCTAGTGTGACAGCGCCTTAACACGGGGGCAATGCATGACAGTTATGTCACAAATTCACGCGTAATCTGTTTTGTCTCTTGTTTGGCACCACAAATACCTCATGATATCGAATTTCCGTTAATTTCTCGGAAGACTAGAAATCATCTCATATTTCTACCAGCAACTTTCGAATCCATTCTTATCAGTCAGGGCTTCATAAAAACAAAACAAAAAAATCAATAAAAATGAGGCGTTTTTGTAATCCTAAAGCTCTAATATTAATTTATATTTAGTTACCTGAACAACAGTAATGCACTTACTCTGATACGCAATGCCGCGAAGTACTTCAATACTGTATTGATATCTTGAACATGTGGTGGAAGGAAAGTCAACTAAATAAATAAAAAAAAAAAAAATCTGCAAACCTATCATTCACAAAGATCCTTTAAAGTAGCATAATTACAGTGTTGACAAAAAAGTGTAAAAAAAAATGTATGGACGGACTTAGAGTGGGAGATGTTGCTAGAAACTCTGTATGACTTGAATATTCAAAGACGATGACAAACAGAAGAGGGAGAGAGATAAAGAGAGAGGTGAGTAATAGGCAGTTAGGCAATGTGTAATGGTGTGGAAGTAGTTTGATTGTTTAAGGAAAGCGAGTTATTTTGATGCAGAGATATTATTATAAGAAGACTCGAAAGGCAATTTGTGGTTTGAGAAAGCACGCGTATTTTAAAATTATTGCACAGAATGTTGGTTTTACATAAATTTGAATGGTTTCGTATAGCTGAAGATTCTTTTGATTTTCATTTTATGTTTTTTCCCTTTCGCCATATATTTATTATATCTAAATTAAAATATTTCCCGATATTCCGTCCATGTAACTCAATATTTTATTGATAATTTAGCTATCAGGCAAAGTTTCGTAAGATTGCCTAAATGCCTGATTTTCGACTTTTGTTGTGTTTTTATGTCTGTAACCTTGATGATGGGAATGGATTCCCAAAACACTCGTAGAAATTAGCAAGACAGGTGATTCCAGTCTTCTTACTGCCCCATGCATAATTATATATATATATATATAGTATATATATATATATATATATATATATATATATATATAGATATATACATACATACATATATATATAGTATGTATGTATATATATATATAATATATATATGATATATATATATATGTGTGTGGTGGTGTGTGTGTGTGTGTGTGTGTGTGTGTGTGGTGTGTGTGTGTGTGTGTATGTGTTCTTTTAAAATGTCTCTTATTGGCAAGACTATGCATGACATACGGATGTGTCAATGACTTGGCAAATAAGAGATAAAATTTTTTTATTTCCAAGAACCAATGCTAGTAATGTAGGCAAGTTCCTGGTTAATAATGATATATATTTAAGATATTGCCGTGAGATTAAACCATATCACACCCTTTCTAATAAATTTTTGGCTGCTTACATCACTGAATATTGTAACATTATATTAATCTATTGTTCGAATCGTTTGTCTGTCGTCCATAACCTTTTTGATGAATATGTTGGAAATTGTTGACACATCATTCTAATGCTCTCTCTCTCTCTCTCTCTCTCTCTCTCTCTCTCTCTCTCTCTCTCTCTCTCTCTCTCATATATGGAATAATGAATATGATATTGAAAAGGAAGCAAATCTCTCTCTCTCTCTCTCTCTCTCATTATTTATAAGGAATAATGAATATAACATTAATAAGGAACCAGATCTCTCTCTCTCTCTCGTCAACCTCTCTCTACTCTCTCTCCTCTCTCTCTCTCTCTCTCTCTCTCTCTCTCTCTCTCATTATTTATAAGGAATATTGAATATTACATTAATAAGGAACCAGATCTCTCTCTCTCTCTCTCTCTCTCTCTCTCTCTCTCTCTCTCTCTCTCTCTCTCTCTCTCTCTCATTATTTATATGGGATATAATATAAAAAAAATATTAAAGGGTAGAAATCTCTCTCTCTCTCTCTCTCTCTCTCTCTTCTCTCTCTCTCTCTCTCATTATTTATAAGGAGTATTGAATATAAATTAAAAAGCAATCTCTTCTCTCTCTCTCTCTCTCTCTCTCCTCTCTCTCTCTCTCTCTCTCTCAATATAATATTTTTTAATATAAATTAAGCAAATCTCTCTCTCTCTCTCTCTCTGCTCTTCGCCCCTCTCTCTCTCCTCTCTCTCTCATCATTATTTATTATTTATATTGGGAATATTAAATAATTAAAGAAAAGGTAGCAAATTCTCTCTCTCTCTCTCTCTCTCGTCTCTCCTCTCTCCTCTATCTCTCTCTCTCTCTCTCATTATTTATAAGGAATATTGAATATACATTAATAAGGAACCGGGACTCTCCTCTCTCTCTCTCTCTCCGGTCACTTCATTCTCTCCCTCTCTCTCTCCGCTCTTCTCTCTCATTTTATATGGATAAATGAATATAATAATTAAAAAGGTAGATCTCCTCTCTCGGTCTCTCTCTCAAACTCTCTCTCTCTCTCTCTCTCTATCGCCTTCCGAAATTCTCTCATCCTCTCTCCTCTGCTCTCTCTCTCTCATTATTTATAAGGAGTATTGAATATAACATTAAAAAGGAAGCAAATCTCTCTCTCTCTCTCTCTCTCTCTCTCTCATCCTCTCTCTCTACCATCTCTCTCTCTCTCTTTCCTTCTCTCTCTTTTATTGTCTCTCTCTCTCTCAGAATAATGGAAATAATAACAATTAAACAATTAAAGGAAGCAAATCCTCTCTCTCTC
>NC_061102.1:43117397-43119897 GCF_015104395.2 Macrobrachium nipponense | reverse complement strand
ATTTTAATCTGTGGCAACTGAAATTTGGTCTTGATAAAACATTTTATTTTCAAGTCTTTTCAGTTGATTGTCGTTGACTTGTGTTTGTCTAAGGTGAACCTTGGGACTGGACGTCCTTCGGATATTAAGCCTGAAAGACCCGTTGTTGTATTGCGTTAGTTAGCTTGTAGTTGCAATGTGACCCAAAGACGTGACACGGTTCTTTTGTGAAGGCTTCATTCTTCTGGCGGTTGGGGGTTTTGGATGTAGCGTACTTGGTGTAGGTCATGGGGTACTGGTCTATTTACATTGCCAGAAATACTCAGTACCAATGACGGTGCCTACTCTACCAATATTATATATATTACATACATATATATATATATATTATATATATATATATATATATATATATAATATATATATATATTAGTAGAATAGGAGTGATGAACGCCACGTGGGCGGAAATGTGATTGATTTGGCCTAGAATTTTTGGTGTTAAGAAAGTGAAGAAAGCTTAGCTCTATATAGCTAAAATTAAGTGATCACTTTAGGATACAAAAAATGGCTTGGTTTTGGCAGTGGTTCGATGATACTCATTGTTCTCTTAGGTCTCCCAGCAGCACAGCTTTCTGCCCTTTTCTCTGTATCCGTTCCCTTTGGACGCTTCCCGCCTGGCTTTCGAATATTTTCGTGCCTCTTCACAGTACTCATGGATTGCCCTAAAACAAACAAATCCAGTCTACAACACTTGGGAAGGATGAAATGACCATTGAACAGTATTGGCAGGTTGGCGAATTATAAGAAAATCGTTGAGATTTCCTTGATTGACACCAGACACTAACATGCCATTTCAACTTTTACTGTTCAGTATTTATTGTGTGCTAAAATGAATGAAATACCTGTAGAATTTAATTTTGTTAGTTATGAAAAGAATGACTTTTTATATGTATTGTGCTATCCGTAATATCAAAGTTTGCTGGAATATAATTGTAGTAATTATTTGCTAGAGATTTTGTGTGGTCCATCCTTTGTAATAACAAATAACACAAATTAAATTATTTGGCAGCACTCTGAAACAGGGAATCATTTTGTACCCACTAGTATGTAGTTTGTAGGTAAACTTATTGTTCGTTAATTGTATCATTTTATCGGAATCTGTGCTCATTTGGAAAGTTGTCATATATGGGGGTCGCAAGTTCTGTTATCCCAAGATATATGATCGCATATAAATTATATACTCTTGCTATTTACTGAAGATTTACATTATTTTATTCTCTCTCTCTCTCTCTCTCTTTCCCCGTAGGGGGTTAGTGCCGTCAGTGCACCTCTTGCGATGCACTGTAGGCTTTGCTGAGGATGCTTTGGAGCGTGCATTTGGCCATTAGCTGCAACCCCTCTCATTCCTTTTACTTTACCTACTTTCCTATTTTCTTTCTTTCATCTTACTGTCCACCCCCTTCTAACAACTGTCATAGTGCATAAATACAAATTGATTAAAAATTTGTCATTTTTTCCTCCTTTTACACATTTCAGACCTTTTCTGTCAATTTCCGTTTCAGCGCTGAATGACCTCATAGGTCCCAGTTCTTGGTCTTTGGTCTACTTCCCATACCCATCTCTCTCTCTCTCTCCCCGCTAAATAAGTGAAGGCTTAGCTGCATGACAGTAAAAATAAAAAAAAACAGACTTTTACATAATTCGTGGAACTTCTTCACGTAAGCAGAATGATGCCTGAACAGCGTATCAGCACCATCACCTCTGTTGTAACTTGCTGCTCGTGAGATGATAATCATAGTAATGAAGAGAGACCTTGGAGAATTTCCCCTAAGTGGTTTGGTCTTCCTTCTTCCTACATCTGTCTTAAGAGCTTCATGGCGATGTTCTGGGTTTGGAATGACGTCAAAAGGATATATATATATATATATATATATATATATATATATATGAATATATATATATATATATATATTATTACTTAGAAAGTAAGTATGTATGTACACATGCATGTATCGATTAGGTTAAGCTTGTAAAAATGCAGCTGAAGAAGAGCAAATATTCTAATAGAGGCCAAAGCACGCGAAGGGATTAATTAGTAGCACGCAGGGAAGAACAATTATTGGCTATGCTTATATATATATATATATATATATATATATATATATATATATATATTAAAGCAAGTTAGCCGATAATTCTTCTTCCTTGCATGCTACTAATTAATCCCTTCGCGTGCTTTGGCCTCTATTAGAATATTTGCTCTTCTTCAGCTGCATTTTTACAAGCTTAACCTAATCGATACATGCATGTGTACATACATACTTACTTTCTAAGTAATATATATATGTGTGTGTGTGTGTGTGTGTGTGTGTGTGTGTGTGTGTGTGTATGTGCGAGTGTGTTTGTGTTTGTGTTTGTATACATATATCTACACTTAAGTACATACCGGCATATGTATTTATATATATTTATGATTTTAAACGTACAAAAATGTAGTCGGAAGATGACACACGAGCACGTG
>NC_061102.1:43097397-43109897 GCF_015104395.2 Macrobrachium nipponense | reverse complement strand
TGTATATCTGCATTTATTCTTTGTGTCATATATATATATATATATATATATATATATATATATATATATATATATATTATATATACACACCTTTTTTCTTTTACATTTTTGTCCAGTTTTCGTTTGTATGTTAATATTCATCCCTATTTTCTACATTTCATTTCGCCTAATATCCTTTGTAACAGTTCTTAGTAGTATGTTAACAGGATATTCTTTTTTATTGTTACTGTAAATTTTCGGAAGTTTGATGCAGAGTCAGTTTGTTCTCATAGATTTTAAGAAGCCTCGGTTGGTGCTAATTACAACATCCTTTGGGGCATCACGAAAAAAAAAAAAAGATCGTTCTTCTTAGTTTTCTCGCTTTGCATGTTTGTTTTCAATCGTTAGTTTTTTGCTTTTATCTCTCTCTCTCTCTCTCTCTCTCTCTCTCTCTCTCTCTCTCTCTCTCTCTCCACATGTAGGACGTTTTATTAGGATATTAATTTTGAGGATTATTTTAGTCATTTCAAAATGAAGGCCCCTTTCTCCAGTTTCTGTTAGGCCTATGTTAGATAAGAGTTGAATGGCCTTTCCCCTCGATGTCCACAATGAAAGAAATGGAATACTATAGTGAAGTGCAATATTTAGTAGGAAGATATAACTTCCGGCAGCTGCTAAGACTGGGGCCATCGCTCTTGTTTTAGAGAATGATTACATTGTTCCCTTTCCGAGTTTTGACTTTTATGAAAGATTGGCGGTGATTTGGTTGCTGTTAACTTTCTTAAGTTAATAACATCCAAACTTAGACAGGTACAGCTGTTATTGTAATTTTTAATATGGTTTTGCCTCGACACTTATGTCGGAATAAATAGCCACAGATTATTGATATCTGTAATGCCATTTTTACTACTACCACCACTTTGACACTTGTTGCTCAGTTTAATGGTAACCAAATGGCGCTCATATCATAGCACAAAGATCTTTTGCAAGTTTCATTGTTATTTTTCGGAGGCTGGGAGGCAAATCTAAATGTGAAGGTGGTATATATAGGTGGGCTCTTTTCTCCACAAGTCATCGGTGTGAAATATGAAGACTTAACGAAAGGCTGCCCCATTGTCATCACACAGAGCGTTTTGCTGAGGCCGCAAAGTGTTCTGGGACGGGAATCATGATCAATTTTAAGGGCGTGTTGCGGCGTTGCTCGTTCGCTTTTATTGCTCAGCCGGTACTTAAAAAACAACAAGGCTGGCAAGATGGATGCAGGGGGACCAGGGCCGGGGGGGAGAGCAAGTGTGAATTTAAGAGGGCCATTTGCCAAATGGGATTACCATTTTATGTGGAAATGTAAAGGAAATGTCTGAAGTTTAATGTTCCTTTTCGGAATGCATTTTGGCCGTCGTTTTCTTTCCGTTAAACTCACATATCGTACTCGCAGTTTTTGTTTTTGTCTAAAATGATTTGCTGCATTTTTCGTTGTCATTATAATAGGAAGAAAAACGATTGCTGAGTAATGATTTTTTATTGTTTATAAACCTTTTTCCTTTCTCATATTCTTGACTGTCAACGGTGCCTAGTGCGGTGCAAGTTTCATATGTTAATAATAAATATAATAATATATCCATTATGTTGCGTCTGTCATAGTTATGGCTACAGAAGTTCCATTTCTGTGAGCCTGTATTATAGAATGAAACCAACTCTATATTCACGACGTCTTTTCGATTTAGAAAAATTGCTGTTTTGTTTTTATTTTGTCCTCGTTGTCTTCCTTGATAAAAGGGACTCGTTTTGGGATTGACTAATTATTGTTATCGAGTCAAAAACCTAGGTGTTGTGACGCCATTTTTAATAGTCACAACTCAATAAATCAATTTGAATTACCTATTGTTATGTGGAATTTGTGAGTACTGTATTGTGCCTTCATACTTATATTCGCCACACGAAAATTCTCTCTCGCTCTCTCTCTCTCTCTCTCTCTCTCTCTCTCTCTCTCTCTCTCTCTCTGATGCGGCTTCGGGCTCGCAATGGATGGATTTGAGTTCTATCCCCAAGCCAGGCAAGAAACGGAAGAATATGGGGCCATTTCTATTAAATTTAAATGTATGTTTCTTTACCTATGTCTCACCTGGTTTTGAGCCGATGTTGCTGGTCGCAGTTGAGAGAGAGAGAGAGAGAGAGAGAGAGAGAGAGAGAGAGAGAGAGAGAGAGAGACTTATGAAAGATCATGCTCTTACAAAATGTATGCTGTCATTATCCTCATTTAAGAGAGATAGGGTTCTCTACGAGGTAATCATCACCCCAGGAAGGTGAGAGCTTTCATCAGGTTATGTGATCCTCTCTCTCTCTCTCTCTCTCTCTCTCTCTCTCTCTCTCTCTCTCTCTCTGCCGGATAATTAATGAATTAGGGTTGTTATAATTCAGTGTTAGACATAACGTATCACAGGCAATGGTGCAATAAACGACAGGATACCGATTGAGGAAAAATAGATAAATAAGTGTGAGACAAAGTTATAGTGAATTCATTATTTCTGAAAACCACGCTGGGGAATCCTTGTCTTGTGCACACCGTCCCTTATTGGGCCTATTTTCAGTGCCTCATATTCCTAGTTCAAATGATGAAATCTCTAGTTTCAGTGGCATTATTGCAACAATTCTGGGGTTGCAAAGTCGTGGAATGACGAGCCACCTACTTTGCATGTTATTCGATGTCATTTTTATTTATTTATTTATTTTTATTTTTTTTTTTTATTGTCAATGTTATTATTGTTATCATTCTCACATCGTCACTTGTGGGAGAGTGAGATTAGCTCACCTTGGCTCATGCAATTTGGATACATTATTAATTCTGCCGATGCCATCATTTTCCCACGATTAAGTCATCCTCCAGTGTTAGGTCCCTTCATGAGTGAGACTGCATCTGACAAGAAAATGGTCGGAAATTACAAATCATTTCACGCGCGTTGTGGACTTCAACTCTGGGATTCAACGCTAATTGTGTAGGGAGCGCGACGCTGTACTTGCCCGTCGATAGCACCGAATTCAGGGCTAATTACCTGAGGAGATTTACTGTGAGTTTATACTAAGAATTCAGCAGTAATGGGATGGTAAGTTTAAACGCAACTTACACCGTTACCACCAAGCTCATTATATAGCGAATGGAGAGAAAGCAGTTGTGTTTCTTCAAACAGAAACCAATGGGACTGGTAACACCCTGACTTTTCAATCCGTACATAAACTTGTCACTCGGTATAAAATAATTTTTGTTTGTTTGTTGCAGGTATTAAGAGTTGATTTTCATAGTGATATTGTTAAATAATTTATTGGTCGTAATATGTATTTTCTGAAAATTACTCAAATATTTTCGGCAACTCTATTCATTGTTCTTTAAAATTTGCTGTGGTTACCATTCAGCTGTGGTTGCTGCTGCTGCTGCTACTACTACTACTACTACTACTACTACTACTACTACTATACTACTACTACTACTACTAATCATCATCATCATCATCATCATCATCATCATCATCATCATCATCATCATCACTGATAAAAGAACAGCAAAAAAAAAAAGTTTTGTCTTTTCAAGATGTAGACTTGTTGCTTTATGTGGCAATTATAAAATAATAGATTAAGATCTGAAAACTGGCGTCGCAACAATGATGGTCATGAAAGATGCATTGTTGAACATCTCGGGTGTAATGGCAATTTCGAGATGAGACCGATGTCACGCTCCTTTCCGCGTTCTTTCGTTCGATCGTCCGTGTGTGTGACGTTGCTTCATGCGAACGTGATGCCACGATTGCCTCATAACTCCTGAAGTATTATAATAACTACGGTCTTTATGTAGTGATGTCACTGTTAATGTGTAATGCGACCTTACAAATGACTCAATTTGCTTCTCAGTCTAATAAAGTAGAGTTCTTGGTTGCGTAAATGCATGTGTCTCGTCTAAGTGAGCAATTATACCTGAGTGCGTCTCACTGTTATTTACTGACAAGTTGAGCGTGGCTGTTTGTTTCGGGTTGCGATTGAGAGGTTTCATTACAGCTTTCAAGTTGTATTGAGACGTTTGCTTCGTGTATAGTTAGGTTTTATAACAAGTCATTAAGTTTGGAAATAAGGTTACATATAACGGTATAGACAAATGTTAACCAAAAGGCATAGATACATATACACACCTATTTTTATGAATGTGTTAGTTGTTATTTCTTAGGTTGCTCTCAATACAGATATTATGCACAATATCTATGGTAACAAATAAGTTAATAGTTGGGTATAGGAGAGAGATGAAAGATAAACAATGCTCTAGCTTATTGATATTTTCATTTATACTTTTGTTTCGGTATATGTTAATCCTTTTACAAATTATGTCTCATAATGCTTTAGAAATTCGAGTAGAGCTCCTTTCCCAAATTATGTGGTAAAATGCGTCATTCTTGGCTTAACGCCGTCGGCAACGACTTGTCAATTTGCGTCAGCGTTTCACTTGAAGCGCGCCATTTGCATAAATAATTTGACATATGCAGGTAAGCACTCTCCCTTTGCTCAACTCTAAGAATTGTCTGCGCAATGAAATCAAGGAAATTATAAGGTTTTGCTACTGGGGGAGGGGGGCGGGGTGTTATAGTGGCTGCGGGGTGCTGCGAAAGAGAGCGGGCAGTAGTGAAATTTAGACGGCCATTCGGGTTTTGCGTGGGCGACCTTTGATAGCTTTGAAGAATGGAGGGATTGGGGAGATGAGTGAGAGCTGAAGGAAAAGGTGAGAGTAGAGAATGGCTCGATGAGATTGGGAGTGAAGAAGAGAGGGATAAGGGCAGAACAGAGGAACGAGACAGAGAAGAAAAGTTGGTGGAAGTGTTTGAGTAGAGGAGGCAAGAGAATAGGATTGACGAGAAGAGGGAAGAGATGCGAGTTGAGGGGAGAAGTTTCCTCGCACAAAAGGAGCAAAGCTGCTGAGCAGATGGAAGACAGGTAGAAGAGAGAGAAGGCGAGAAAGGATGATGAGAATAGAGTGAAGGGTAAAGGTGAAAGTAAAGTGAGAAAAGGGTTAAATGAGAAGCGCTGTGGAGTGAATGATGGTGAGGAGTAAGGGTCTGCGTGACCCCTTGGAGAAATGACAGGAGTTTCCCGTCATCATTCTGATGATAATTGTGTTAATGCGTAGCAGTATATTGGGGGAACCTTTGTGGCCGGCACCGATGGCTTCATTTTGGTCACTTCAAGGTCTTCTTCCTCCTTCACTCTTGCCCCTCGTGGACTCTAACTTTGGAAACCAGCCTCATCATCCGAGTAAATCATTTCATTCGCTTTTCCCCTTGCATTTATTTCACCTTTTTTGCGTGATTGCAGTGCGCGTTTCTTTTCCTTTTTTCATTGATTCTTTTGTGTCTTAAAATTACTTTCTCTTGAATTGACACTTCACGTATCTATTGCTACCGCTGAACTAATGAATTTTTAAATCATCAATAACATCGTCCCCTAAGGTTTGTTAATAAAAATGATGCGCCTTTAATTTGATTTCATTAACTTTTAATTGGTTCCTCTTTTCATTGTTCTTACCCATATTCTGCTTGCGATTTCTCTTTGTTCGTCTTGTAGTGCATCCTCTCTCTTCTTCTTTTTCCTTTCTTTCTTTCCTTTCTTTCCTCCCTTTCTTCCTATTTTGCTTCCTTTCTGTCCTCATTTACTTCCCTTTCTTTCCTCCTTTTTTCCTGTTTTGCTTTCCTTCTTTCCTCCTTTTTTTCCGGTTGTGCTTTCCATTCTTTCATCCTTTTCTCTTCCTTAACCCGGGAAGCTTTGTAGAAAGTGACATCCTGAGTCAAGTGTCTCGCCACAACAAAAGGCACCTAATGAATATTGCCCATTAAGTTGTCACTTAGAGTTTACGCTCGAGGGGCCCAGCGGCGATGGTCACTTCTCTCCTCGGCCGGGGAGGCATTTGGTAACTGAGTGACGCTGGAGGCAGGGCACCAAGGGGATTTTGCTTAATGCTTCATATTTATATCACGGAGGGACTGCTCTCTCTCTCTCTCTCTCTCTCTCTCTCTCTCGCGAATTGGATATTAAACATTTGTAAACTAATGGTTGTATATAAATCACGGTGATATAAATATTCATTCATGTGTGTACACACACACACACACACACACATATATATATATATATATATATATATATATAACTTATGGCTTCAAATTGGAATATCTGCAAATACTGTTATATACGTGTGTGTGTGTGTGTGTATATATATATATATATATATATATATATATATATATATATATATATATATATATGACCTTATATTTGAATATCTGGAAATAAGCTGTTATTTAACTATTTGTCAGCTTATGGATAACATTCGTCATTTAAATGTAACAGAAAAAATTCTCCCATATGATCGTATGCAGTTAGTTGCAGAAATAATAATTTTCTTGCGGTATCATATTTGTAACTTATTTGTGATATACATAACAATGCAGAATTTCATTTTATTCTCTAGGAAGAGCTTGCAGCATGAATGCAACTTCGTTATTGTGACACATAAATATGAATATTCAAAGTCCTTCGAATGAGGTAAAACACGTAAACATTTTTTGTTTTTCCGAAAAGTTACTGAATAATTTCTCAATCTGATGACTGCTTTCATGTCTTTATGGTGGCACTGTCGTGAAAGGATTGCACACGGATTTTGTCTGCTAATTTTAAACATTTTATTGATATTTTGAGTCTTGTAACAGTGGCGCCGCTGATATACTTTATATTATGATAAATAAA
Organism: Macrobrachium nipponense; assembly: GCF_015104395.2. Classification (NCBI taxonomy): domain Eukaryota; kingdom Metazoa; phylum Arthropoda; class Malacostraca; order Decapoda; family Palaemonidae; genus Macrobrachium; species Macrobrachium nipponense. Next base: position 43,103,144 of record NC_061102.1, on the reverse strand, counting down.
GCATTTCCATTTCACAATGATGCGGTTACGTGGCTTCTGTAATTGTGGTTATTCAAGTCGTAATTGTAAAAGGAAAGGCGCATTTTTATGGAGTCATTAGAGTTCATCTGTAGTTATGGTTTAGTTATTATAAGGCGTATACGTAACGTTGGTAACTTCACTTAACGAATATCGACGGAAGGGACGGCTTTATGTTGTTGCCTATCCTGGCCTGAAGATGTAAAAATAAGTGAAAATTAAATGGTGCTTACCCATAATTTGAGAAAGACCAAGGTTTAGGATTTTGTAATAACTTATATATATATATATAATATATATATATATATATATATATTATATATATATATTACATATTAAATTTCCTAATTATCAAACGTTATATTTTGTTTAATTCTTTAGTGTTTGGGGCTATTTCTTTCAAAGCACGTTTAAGGTAACTAGTAAATCAGTGAGAAGGAATTGATACTGTTGATTGTATATTCCCATTCTTTGTCTTGTCTGTTTTCTCGTACTTCTTTCAATTTTTTTTTTATTTCCTAGCTAATGCCGTCGGACTGTCATCTCTCCCCCCCCCCCCCCCCCACAATAAGATAATAAATAAAATATAAAAAGGAAAAAGAAAAGCCTATTATGGCGGACAACCTTCAACGAAATAAGACTCCTTATTATTCGCTCGAATGGTGCATACAGAACTCTTCATTGAATAAGTAGTTTAAAGGATCCGGAGTCCTTCGGTAAGACTCATGTTATTCCTACGGAGGACCTGCTTTACAAAACCGCCAGTTCCATAGAAACCAGTTGATTGGTCTTTCTCTGTGATGGCAACATTGTGTAAGGTAATCAGTTTCCCTTATGTGTGCGTCATCAGGGTTCCGTAATTGTGGGAAAATACATTAGCGTTTTGGAACCTGATTGTTTACACTTGGTTGGTTGACCTTGTGGTCTGTATGGATGTTGAGGATGAGAGATCATGGGTGATCCCTCTTGCGCCACCGTTCATCAGGTTAAGGGGGTTCTACTTTCTCTCGGGGCTTGAGTTCGGTTTTGGTCCTTACTCGATCGACACACTGTTGAACATGAATTTTATTTACGTTAAAATTCTTTCCACTGATTTTAACGAGAGAGAGAGAGAGAGAGAGAGAGAGAGAGAGACGAGAGAAAGAGAGAGAGAGAGAGAGAGAGAGAGAGAGAGAGAGATAGCAGCCCCGCCGCTCTGTTGTAATTTGGAGGGTATTGTTTAGTCATTAATCGGCTTACATGTTATTAGATCATGATGCAGAATGAAAATGGTTTCCACCCCTTTTAGCTCCTCTTATCTTACGGTAAGAGTTATTAATTAAGTTGTTGCAATAAATATCTCGCGGTAAATTGTTTTTTTTTATTTGTTTCATAAGTTATAGATCACGCAGAAATTTACGTTGTGGAAGGTTTCATTCTCGGTGAACATCATCTATTTCTGGGTGCCGATTGATTACTCATTTGTATTAAATAGGTAATCTGCTTGCAGATATTAAATTAATAATACCCCTTGTAGGTTGTAGAGTACTTTACTGAATGGAGTAGTTATGTTACTCTGTGTATTAATTAATTCAGTTTTCGGTGGGGGTTGGCCGATTCTCTTCATGGAAGCGTCGATTCTACGTGGAATGGTTTACTTTTCCTGTGGTTTAGTTAATTCCACTTACTGATTCTCAGTCTTGTGTTTTTCAGCTTTACCCAAATGGCGAAAGCAGAATAACTAAATTAACTGGGGCTTAGTTTATCAAAATAGTTTTCTTTTTTTTATCTGTATTTTTGTTGGGTGAAAAGAAAAATAGGAAAATACTTGCATGAAGAAGGGAAGAGTCAATACTAACACTAGAAGAAGTAAGACAACGTAGGGCGGACCTTTTTTGCGAGGTCATTCATAAGAGATATGAAGGATGGATGTATAAGGTTGTGAAGAAGACCTAAATGTGTTTAAAATGGATTTACAGTTTCCAAGTTGAAATCAGTGAAAGACTTGAGATACATAACACCAGTTTCTTATGGAATCACCACATGAAATTTTAGCTAAAACAGAAATATATATATATATATATATATATATATATATATATATATATATATATATATATATATATATATATATATATAAAGCTGAGATGGAAAAGATGGTTTTAGTGAAGGCAGGAGTTATGGAGGTCTGATATTTGTGCTAAGGCTCGGTGTACTATAGTAGAGTGTATGGAATTTAAAAATCCCTTCTGATGTGTTTGTTGATTACGAAAGCATTTAACAGCATGACCACTGCATTCTTGTTGAACATGTAAAGCGTATCGAAGTTAATTGATACAAATGTGATGCTGATGAAGTCTTATCAAGTGAATTTGCAATAAGTAGTAGGGTTCCACAAGGGAATATTATTTCACCTTTGTTTTTGTCCCTTTCGTAGTTTGTATAGTGAGAAAGTTGTCGGAGATGGAAGTGATGTAAATGATGCTGATTTAATCCCCAAGAATATGTAGATGATGTTGTTTAATCCAAAACAGTATGTAAACGATGCTATTTGAATCCCCAAAATATGTAAAGGATGTTTCAATCTCCCGAAAAATATGTAAATGACGCTGTTTTAATCCCAAAAATGCCAAAAGGTTTAAAGAAGCTTGCGAAATAGAATGCATCATTTATGGAGAGAGGTGGAAGTCAAAGTAATGCGGACAAAAAATAGACAAAGGGACGAAATAACAGTTGAAGGAGAAACGATTAATGAGTTTGAATCTTCCAAATATTGAGGAACAGTTTATATCCAATACAGGAATTCAGTGAAAGAATAAAGACAAATCAAACATTGTGCTGACTCAGTAAGATTTGGAAATCAAGTAGACTGAAATTTTATACAAAAGCAAGATTATACACAAGGCTAGCACATTCCATATTTCTGTACGTCCAGGAATCTTCATAATATAACAACGAAACTACACCTTAAAGATTTTGTCGATATCCAAGTAAAACTGCCGGAAAAATATTAGGAGTCAGATGATCGGTTTGGAGTTGAAAATAATACCATAAAGGAAATGATGAAAGTTCCATATATGGATCAGATAATGATGAAATGAAGTTGTATATTGCTTGGACGTACATTTCACAGTCACTGAGAGAGCACTAGAGCTACTTGGATGAGAACCACGAGAAGGGAAGTTGGAGATGAGCGGAGATTTGTGGAAGAGAAAGCACAAGGAAGGCGCTAGTGGCGGAATTTAAAGAGGCCCTTCTCGTCACCCGGCGTTGGAGATCATGCTTTCGTCACCCGGCGTTGGAGATCATGCTTTTTTTTTTTTAGTCATCAGTGCCATAGCTTTTAAAATAGAAATATCGATTTAATGATTTTTCCCGCTGAGATGAAAATGATCTCGTGATGACGCAAAACGTCAGTTTGTAACTTAAGTCACTGATAAATTGATATTCACTTTTTACCGAATTTTTGCATGTTAACTTCTGCTGTGACCGCTGTAGTACGCTTAGATGCTCATTAAGTTCAGGAAATGATGCATTAGTAATATTGATTAATCAGTTTATGGGGCCCTTCACGTTCCTCTCACAGTTTGGCTGAGGCGTCAAGTCAAAATTTTTTGTTTGTTGAATTATAGAATAGAAATAACGTGTCACATTTTAAATAGTACTTTCATCCTAAAGTAGTTTATTGTACTCTGACATACTCTTTGCGTATGGTTGAGTGCTGAGTAAACCCCCTCCCCCCCTTCTTCATACTGTGAGTGATCAGATTAAGGAATGAGGTGTGTATGTGTATAAAGTTTAGCTCAGTCGATCACAACCGTTATTGCAGGCATGCAACATCCCTCTCTTTCTCACATCTTCTCCACCTCACTTTAACAACACTACAGCTTCCGAACTGGTGTCTCCAGACTTCTTCCCAGTCGTTTACTTTGCATAGATTGAGACCACACTTCAGGACGGGAGCAGCACAAAAGCCCTTTTCCAACATTTTCTTCCTTCCATCTTTGCATTCCTCCGTACAATGTGTTCCTTAGAATTCGATGTTTTTTAGTTGTTTTCAGATTGCCTATCCGAAGGAGTGGTTTACCAACTTATATAGTATAAATGATGTCAGAATTTCAAATATTCAGGATTTCTGCTGTTCTCAATCTTTTGGCTCAAAGTGTACGCACACACACACACACATACACACACATATGTATATATATATATATATATATATATGTGTGTGTATATATATATATATACAATATATATAATCTTATAATAATATATATATATATATATATATAATGATGCACTTATTATTCTCAAGATAGGTCGGTGGTCAGAGTCACCTGCCAGTGATGGGAGTACTCATCACTTATAATTCCCCATAGATATAAGTTTATTAAAAAAAACATATATATTATATATGTATATATATATAATATTGTATATGTAAAATATACATATATATCATATATAGATATATATATATATATATATATATATATATATATATTCACAAACAAATAACTTACCCATTGGAATTATAATTGATAAATGTGTCGCCACTGCCAGGAATTAAACCATTGCCTGATTTAGAAACAATGATAGACAGTGACTCTGACCGCCGAGCTATCTTGTGAATAATAAGTGTATGATTACATATATATATATATATATATATATATATATATATATATATATATATATACATAATACATACTACATACATATAATAATACATATATATATACATATACATCATACATAACATACATATATATACATATATATACATACATATAACATATATATATATATATATATATATATAATATATATATATATATATATAATATATATATTAGGGGAAGAGAGGGGGAAAGGAGGTACTGTTCTGCAATTACTGGAGGTCTAGCCACTTACTTGTATTTCACGCCTGTAAACAGAAACTGCGGTTTCCTTGTCACTTTATTTAGTCTAATTATAAGTTAGAACTGTGGGAATTTCACAAGCTGTTTAAAACTCGCGTTTCGTAAACAGCGGTATGGTCGATGAAAACAAAATATTCTGAGCTGAGCTTCAAAGTGTTCCACAAATAGCGCTCTTTGCCATGCTATTTTCACAGATTTTATTTACAGTAGGACGGAAATCCAGCAAGATTGAATATATCTAGCGCTACTCTCTCTCTCTCTCTCTCTCTCTCTCTCTCTCTCTCTCTCTCTCTCTCTCTGTATTCTTCGTTTCATATTTTTCCTTCCCTGATTTCTCGTTTTTCAACTCTTTTTGTTTAGTCTCATCGATATAACAAAGAGTAACTTTTTTTCATTCTTTAAGATTAAATGCTTTAAAATGCGTCGAGACTTCTATTATTGTGGTCATAATCAATAGCAATAATTCACTCTTTCTTTATTTTATCAACTTGACACTTCATGCAATTTAGTTGATGTATTTTACTGAGAAATAGTAAAGTTCTGTAGAGAACGTCAGCATTTGTTTCTTTATTCTTCTAGTTGAGAATTACACGGTATGCAGTCATAAATTTTTCGTTCCGTTTTAGTTTTCTGTAAAAGAAAACTATTGAGACGGCTTTGCATGTTCGTCCGTACTTTATCTGTTCGCCCTCCGATCTTGAGAACCACTGAGGCTAGAGGCTACAAATTGATATGGTCATCATCCACCCTCCAATTATTAAAAATTCCAAATTGCATCCTTCTAACGCCAGTAGTTTTTTTTTTTTATCTTATTTAAGGATAAAGTTA
>NC_061102.1:43087397-43092397 GCF_015104395.2 Macrobrachium nipponense | reverse complement strand
TCCTTTATATAGACCTCCATGAATAGACAAAGACCCTTTCATTGCATTTCACTACTTTTTTAATCTGATATAGATGTTCTGGGTTAAAGAAGGGTATTTCGAAATGCCTGTTCGTGTCGTTGTGCATCAAAAAATGCTGGAAAAGGATGAGATACGGTTTTCCCGACTGAGCGGCAGCAATTCCAAGGAAGCTTTCGTTCCTTCTAATTTATGATGATAGAAGAGAGCGGCCACTCTTTTGTCTTTTTAATTTGTGTTCTAATTTTGTTGACCAACCCAAGGGAGGAGCATGCGGAAAAAAAAAAAAAAAAAAAAAAAGAGAAGTTTGAAAACTTTTCACGGTTTGGTACTTCTCCGCTGTGTTCCGTTAGGTTATGGCTCTTACCATTATATTATCACTTGAGGATGCGAATCTTTTGCCCCCTCATATATATATATATATATATATATATATATATATATATATATATATATATATATATATATACATGTATAGGTATATAGTATGTATGTTTATATATATATTTATACATATATATATATATATATATATATATTATATATATATGTATATATATATTATATATTTAATGAAGTCACGTGATCTACTGTGATTTTTTAAGTTAAGTGTATATATATGATATATATATATATATATACATATATATATATATATATATATATATATATATATATATATATATATATATATATATTTATATGGGCAATAACTGTGACCTGTTCTTGTAACTACGGGTTTTCTTGGAGAGAGAGAGAGAGAGAGAGAGAGAGAGAGAGAGAGAGAGAGAGAGAGAGAGAGAGAGAGAGAGAGCGATAATACTTGTTAACCCTCACTTGTGCCTAAGGTTTTCCACACACACACACACACAGACAGAGAGAGAAGGGGGGAATTATTTTTCTGATTTCGTGTTATTTGGGTTCAGGAAGGGTCACTGCAATAAAATCTCTAATTGAAGTTGTCAGACAATTATTTATGAAAGGAAGAATGTCATTACAGGGTGATTGTGCAGTACGCGGTTTCACTGGAAATATCATCGAGTTCTTGCTTTGAAACTGACTTGGAGGAGGCACAGACGAAAAGACTTTTAGCCTTCATTCATTTCTGCAATTGAGAGCCTATAGTTAAGTTTCTATTTCTCCGATCAATTAACGTTTTAGATAGTTGGTAGGTGTCGCACTAACCAGGTTTAATAAAATGTTATTTCTTCCCACGTGTGCTGTTTTATTTTGGGGAAAGTATTGTTAATTGGACAGTCTATTGATCATTAGTGAAAAAAGGTGTATTATATCATCGATACCATAAAATTTAATGATTGAGACTTTTTATTTTTCAAAGTTATCACACAAAAATTGGAGTAATCAGAAATTTATTTATCGGAACTTTCAATCTATACATATAAGTTATCGAAAATTTATCACTAAATTTTTCGCTAAAATACCAAAAGACAGGAAGAAATGGGGCAGACAATATTTCCCACCAAACCGTTATGAATCTACAGCAAAAAATCTAAATGAACAAGTATTCCACCGTGATATTATAACGGCAACTCTACTGGTGGCAACCTGATGACCAGCGAATGTGTGTGTGTGAGAGAGAGAGAGAGAGAGAGAGAGAGAGAGAGAGAGAGAGAGAGAGAGAGAGAGGCCAAGGAAAAATGTAAAATATTCGATAAACTGTTTGTATACTAGATTGAAAGTTCCGATAAATTTTCGATAAAATGTAAGTACAGATTGAAAGCTGTAAACTGTATTTCTAGTTACTTCTTGGTAATAATAAACCACTTAACTACTACCAGTAAGACTGCTTTTATAACTACAAGTAACTACAAAAGACTATAATTACAAAAAAAATAATAATGAAAAAATATTACGATAACGACTAATACCTATTATTATAGTCATTATTTTATCTTTTACCATTACAAACAGAAATGCTACCAATTATTATTATTATTATTATTATTATTATTATTATTATTATTATTATTATTATTATTATTATTATAATACTTGTTAGTTGACGCAATGTTTTTCATTACTTTTTTTGTTTGCAATGACAGTGTCTTTCGTAGTTATTTGTAGTAATAAAAGCAGCCTCACAACTAGTAGTTATGCGGTTTCATCGGTACTTGAAAGTTCAAAAGCAATTTTTCTCAGTTATGAGCAGCAACGAAATGCCTGGCCAACAGCCGTGCTGCTCCGGGTTTATAGTTTTCCATGTCCGCTGGGGATTAAGGTTAGGGTTCGCCAGGGTGCAGCAGTAGTCCCCTTTGGCTGTTCCCGTCCGGTTGGCGATGAGGTTCCCCATGAATTGTAGTAGGTACGACTTTTTCGGTGTTTTCATTTCAAGTTCACGGGCTGACATATTCTTGGTCGGCCTCGGCCTCGTTTCCAGGAATTAGCTTTTTTTCCAGTTTTTTCATATTTTCGATGAATGTATATATATAAATGTATACACACACACACACACACACACACACACACATATATATATATATATATATATATATATATATATTTATCACTTGAACAGTTGATCTGTGCATTAAAACAATTGATAGCAGGACCTAATTTTAACGGGGTGGTATCTAGCGAGGACTAACTGTCATCGTATGTCAGCCGAAAAATCTGCTCTAGATGCTATCGTGTTGAAGGTCCTGTTACTATATCTATATATATATATATATATATATATATATATATATATATATATAAATATATAGACATATATATATATATATATATATAATATTTATAATCATTTATGTATTTATTGCTGCCCGGAAAAATCAGTGGCTTCGTATCGATATTTCTGATCAGTTTTCCCACTCTTTCATTAAATGCGGTTTTCGTAATGTAATTGCTACGTATACTTATAAAAGAGTAGTGACCTAATAGGTTATATTGTTTTGCGGTAGCCCTCAGAAAAATATGATAATAGAATTTAAAATTATAACAGTTTAGTTACATAATTGATATTATATTTCCAAGTACGGATTTGCAGGTCACGTTTTCTACTCACAAGTCAACCTCCGTTTAAAGTATATGCTATATTTTATTTGTGCTAAAGTTTATTCCAGAACGAGGATCATACCGCGAATGAGTCGAAATAGCAGCAAATGAGTTCAATTTTGAGCGTAACAGTAGGCAACATCCTGTCGCATATTGCGTCGGAAATGGCCGCGCTCCCTTTCATTTTCATGCAATGGGTATCACGGCCGAATTTGGCCCCAGCCATTTACGACGAAGCTTTGATTTCGGCACCTGCATTTGCCCTCGGCTGTAATGATCCACTCTCTCTCTCTCTCTCTCTCTCTCCTTTTCCTTTATTTTATACATACGTTAGTCTCTCTCTCTCTCTCTCTCTCTCTCTCTCTCTCTCTCTGCGCGACTATCCCTTTCCAGGTATTATATGTCCTTTTTTTTCTGGCATTTCAGAATTTTGGGAACAGAAACAGTAGCACCATATATTTTCGTGTATTTTATTTCGGATATTTTTTCCAAGGTATTTTATAGCATAACCTTTTCGCTCAGGTACCGGTATTTTTGTTTCATCCACTCACTGAGATCGTTGAATCAATCCAATCTTAAGTTGGTGGGAAATTAAAATGAAGATTCATCTATGGTTAAGGAGGCCGGGGCAGGTCATGGAATGCCTTAAGGATAAAACGTGATGACTGGATAGAAGTGTTGACCCAGTGGGATTCACTGCTCAAGAACCTTTGTATTAATTCCTATAAGAATCTTTCTTTTAAGTCGTCAGTTTCTTATTTATCCTACAGACATGCGAAATCTACGGACATAAAATTGCACAAAATATAAATTTTCCAAAATTGTTGCAGTTGCACAGCAACAAAGGTAGACAGACGTTCTCTCTCTCTCTCTCCCCACCCCCCTCCCTTCCCCTTGCTCTTGCGTTTCGACTGGAGATGAAAGTAATGAGTGCGCATGTTTGCTCGTGGGTGGGTGTGTGTATGTGTGCTTGTGAGTGTGTTTGCACGTGTATTCGCTTGGAAATACGCGGATAAGCGTTACCATCGATGTTTTTTTAGTAGTAGCAGTGTCTGTATTTTTAGTAGCTGATGTTAAGCATGTGAAACTAGCCCGTATTGACCGGCTTTTGAAAGAGTTCCATTTCTTGATGAAGCCAGCCCACTCGACGGTTACGTAGCTCGTAGGTGTTATGAGACTTCAGGGGTTAGGGTCTGTTCGCTGTATGCTCAGAGTTTCCCACTTGATGGGAGTGTTCATTTTGAGAATTTATTATATGTTATTCAGACTTCATTTCTACGGTTATTCCTTTTTATATATATGAGCCTTCGTAGACTTCATTTTTACATCGTCTTTTCAAGATACAATGTTCAATACGTTCTTCGTTGCATACTTTTTAATGCCTGTCAAGTGTTTGTTTTATACTCAGAAGTAGTTTGTCCTTTTTACACTCCTTTTCATTCGTTTAACAACAGCTAATTGTGTGCTCGTTGTTCGTAAATTTAATCGAATTAAGGTAAATCATCTTGGTTAATACTCGTTTCATTGGTGTCCGTTTCTCACATTCATGGTACAGTTGTTGTTGCAACATCATGTTCGGTGCATTTTCACCTTGGCACGAGGGCACTAGGGCATTTCATGTCATTCGGAGTTTTTGGGGATTACTTTTTTCATGAACGTTTGATAAAAGCTTCTGGTTTGTTGAGGATTCTTTGTATGTTAGTTTTTCTGATGACTGGTTACTATATAATTACTGAATAACGATCTTTATTCGATTCCCTTTCTGGACGGTCTGTTTAGAGTCCAACAATATGATGTAGATGTCATACAGTAATCACGAGGCCGGACGCACTTGAAATCAACAAAACCGATATGCAGGATAAAGGCTGAAAGTGTGTGCGTGCGTGTATGAGAGAGAGATGAACTGGCGGAAATATAATACATAGTTATTTGAACAGATATTAAAACTTGTAAATCTGTAGAAAAAT
>NC_061102.1:43044897-43082397 GCF_015104395.2 Macrobrachium nipponense | reverse complement strand
GAAAGTTCCGGCGAATTTAGGTCATATGTATTTAAGTGATTTATGAAGGTACATGCGTGTAATGTTTGAGGACTAGTATTTGATTTATTCATTTAGGTAGATAGTGTAATTGTGGAAGTATCCTCGAGGCAAAGATAGTTCTTTTTAATTGAATACTCTCATGTGATAGGGAACATGCACCCAAATTTTAGGTCCATATGAAATATTTCTAATTACCGAAAGCTGAGATATTTGACGAAGACATTTTTAACAGCTAAGAGAATTTTAGATTTACACGTATCAGCTGTTGTTAATCCATGACTGAAAGCGTAGGTCGTTTACGCTTAGATCATCGCTGTGTCACACTTTATCCTCCGTCAGTGCTTTGGCTCGCTCTTTCTGCTCTCTAGTTATATATATATATATATATATATAGATATATATATATATATCTAATAAGGAGCATAAAAACACCAAAAAGGTAGAGAGAAAAGTACTATATTTCAGAGACTGCTGTCTCTCTTCAGGTATATGAATGAAGCTCATTCATATACCTGAAGAGAGAGACAGCAGTCTCTGAAATATAGTACTTTTCTCTCTTACCATTTGTTTTGGTTTTTTTTATGGGCTCCTTTTATTAGATGGAATTCTGTTGTTACAGAACATTTTTACCAGTCATATATATTATATATATATATATATATATATATATATATATATATATCTATATATAATATATATACATACATACATACAACATACCAAACACTAGTACGTGCATGTGTGTATGTGTGTGTGTGTGTGTGTAGGTGTGTGCGCTCGCCTGTTTACATTCCTGCAAAATAATGATTTCACCAAAGTGTAAAAATTGATTGATTATCAATGGAACTTATACTTTTTGATTATTGATGTACATGTAAATGTTACTTTTAAACATTTGTTATTGTCTATTTTGTAGTATTTTCCAAATGAAAGGCGCGGAATTTTTCCAGTGAAATTTTAAAATGAACTGTACCGCAAAATATTTGTGTGTAGCAGTTTCATTATTTATAAGAGATTTAGAACCAACTTCACGACAAAGTTCGATTGAGAAGCGTTTGGGTTTTTCATATTTCGTCAGATCATTTCATCTGGGCGTACTTGAGTTATGGTGTCCATAATATGAATCTACTAATGGAAAGCGGTTAGTGCATTGTTGAAGAATGACGGCAATTTTAATCTTGATGAACCTCTCCGACCTCTTTCAGAATTCCCTCTTTAGAATAATTGTTTGGTTATCATTGTTATACATAATTTAGGCATCTACCAGAATCCTTTGCAGAAAAATAATTTTAGACTTTTACGGTCGGTACTGAGCTTATCTGTATATGCTCGAACAGTGCTGTTGAAAATTTTAAGTATAAGTTTATAATTATGCAGTTAAATAATGTATATGGTAAACTAGGTGTTACGCAATATGTTACAAAACGGCTGTTGGAAATTATACGCTTAAGTAAGAGATTCAGTCTGCATTCTTTTGGTTAGTTTTGTGTGTGTGTATATATATATATATATATATATATATATATTATATTGATATATATATATATATATGTATATATTAGTTTTTTTTTTTCACCTTTAGCATAAATATCTCATTAACAGAAATTGTGGTAGAGAATGGTTAGCTTGATTTCGTTATGGGTGCTTAAATTGTATCAATATTGAACTCCATACATTTAACAGACTGACAGAATTATCGGTCGTCAGCATTTCTTGAACAGCACGGAGTAATGTTCAGTCGGTTGAGTGTAATTACTACTTAAAAACATGTACATGCTCAATAATTGATATAGTATGGATGTATTTCTAACCCTTCTTTCCTGATAATTTGTTGCTGTCGGTTTGTTCTTCATATTCTGAGATCTGATTGCTTGGCTTTGGTCCATTGTAGGTGAAACAAAATAATTGTATAATTGCCGAAATCGAGCTATGAATGTTTTCAAGTTCGTAGCTGCTTTGGCCTTTCCAAATGGTCTGTAAGGACACCTTGTAGTCTCGTCTTTTTCATAGACAAGGATCTCCAACGATAATATATGTTAACATTTCCCTGTTCTGTATTGTAACTAACATTATCCCCCTAACTCGCCTGTCAAGTGTAACCTATTCATTCTCATCTGTGCTTCTGGCAGCATATATGTCATGAAGTTGTGGTGTTGTGTAGAAACATTAAATGATTCTGCCCACACTATTGTCACTGTTAATTTGCTTTATTTGTCATCTATCGTTTTTTGATAAAATCTTGCCTCAATCAACTGGGGCTCTGGAGCCGTGGCGTCCCTCGCAGTCTGAGGTGGCTGCTTGCGGTGTGGTGATGCGTTTGCAAGTCTAATAGCTCTCCTTTAATTGTTATTAGTAACCCAGTGCCACGTTTGCGTAGAAATGGGACTTTCTCTGTTTGTGAAGCTGTGGACTGATTGTTCTCATTGTCATGTCCAATTTAGTCGAGAACTTTTATTGCTTCGTCTTTAACCTTTCATGATGTGACGCCAGTTTACCATAAAAAGAAAGGAAATTATATTCGTGGTACAAACTCTCTCTCTCCTCTCTCTCTCTCTCTCTCTCTCTCTCTCTCTCTCTCATGTCAAGACGACGAGAAAGCTTTACCCGTTTTTTATCTTTTGACGTCGATGGTAATCAATGTTTCTGCAGCATCAGCACCAGTTCGAATGAACTGAAAGCTTCTGTTTCTTTGACCTGCGTCATTATTAATGCCATTTAGTTCGGATTTGCCTCAAATGAGGCAGAAGGGACCCAGAAGAGAAATTTAATAAAGGGGAGAACGCTTTTGATCTTTATATGTAAGTTTTATCTGTGGCTTTTTTTTTTACATTAAATCTGGTGTTAGAGTAACTATTATTGGACATGTTTTAGACTTTATCTCGCTAACAATATTGTTTGCCACCCTCTCTTATCCATTGCTTCATATTGCAACTGCGAGGTTTCCCTCCTGTTACACCTTTCAGACCTTTCTACTCACAATTTTCCTTTCAGCGCCGAATGATCTCATAGGTTCCAGCGCTTGGACTTTTACCAAAGATCTATATTCCACCCCATTCCCATGATCCCCCAGCTTCATTTTCCGCATTTTCGGAACTTGCCCCTTTCACAAAGGTTGTATTCTACATCCCTCATTGACAGATCCTGATTTTTTTTATTTCCTTGTTCATTGTTTCATTTTTTTCATTCAGATTCCCATTATGTCATCTGGAGACTCAGTAGTATCTAAATGTTGCCTCATGAAAAAAAAAAAAAGTCCCGGACATAACATCTAAACATGGTTTATTTGGAGATCCTGTCTCATACCTGGGAGGTGACATTAATTAGAGGTTTATTATAATTGATTTTAAAGGCACAGGATCAAAGACAACACAGTGGCATTGTTTATAGGTCAAGGGCATTTGTATTTATTGAGTGACAAGAAATTTTTTGTGCCGTCGATCCATTGTTACCTCCGCCAACATGGAGAAGGAGGCGGGTTCACTAGTTTCTGTTTGTTTGTTTGTGTTCTTTTGTCCGAAAGACATCTTGAAAAGATACGGATGGATTTCATTGAGTTTTTTTTTTATTAGTGAGCTATTGGTTAAAATTTGAAGTGTCCCGAATGGTTAGAATTTGACGTGTCCAGAAAGAAACCGTAACATGTGATGATGATGACCTGTGCCAAGGAACTTTGATCCTCTAAGATGTCTTCCTGGATCCGGATGACCAACAGGATTTTTTTGGATAAAGAAGAGAGCTTTTATTGTTGGCGGTGGAGGTATGCGCTGTTTGAATGCCCTCACGCTAAGGGGGATGAACTTGGATTAGATTCGGGTGATGTGTACTTTGTTGCTTTTTTTTTGTGGATTAGATCGTCTGATACTCGCTGGCCATTCATGTTTATTTATTTCTGTCGGACTAATTTGATTTTTGCTTTTAAGCTCCTTTTCCAATAGGAACAGGTGTATTGTGAAATTTGTGTGTATATATATTCTTATAATGTGAGTTTCGTAATGCAATTATGGTTTTGGTAATACAATTAATTCCCCTCAGAAACTGTATAATGTTTTGAAATGTATATTTTGTGTTTAGATTCCCATTTTTAAAGATAATATATTTAAGTAATGTATAATTCAATGCTAAGAAAGAACTTAAAGGCAGAGAGAAAGAGAAGGTAGGAGCGTAAGCCTCAAGAGAAGGTTGTTATTCACAAATTGAAAATGCTTTAGCCATCTAATTTTTTTAATCATCCTAAGCGGTCCGTGACGAACGCAGGGGAACTATTCATCCACATATGCAAACGCTTTTGGACGTCCCAAATACAGCATCAGGTCCTTCGGGAATCTTCCATACAACCGTATCATTTCATGTTTGCTTGCAGTAATTAAAGATTCTGATGCTAGGAAACCAGTTAATATCTCTAATAAATTAACTCTTATCTCTTTCAATTTGTCAAAGGAGGACTTACCGACTCTTAAGTAGTTAATTGTGAATTGGAAAATTCCATGATATCGCCGAGATGACGTAATGTGTTTTCGTCTCGAACTTGTATGCTCAACCGCACCTATATGCCCATAGCATACGGAGATAGGGAAGACATTCTCATTCCTTTTTGAGACTTGGCTGCGCGTGTTAGGGAGTACAGTGGCTCTCTCTCTCTCTCTCTCTCTCTCTCTCTCTCTCTCTCTCTCTCTCTCGCTTGCGCTCGCAACGTAACTCATGTTTTTATATAAATCGGTCACTTGATATTACTAGCTCTGTGTAGTTTCTTAGTAACATATGTGTTGTTTGTGGAATCTGAGCATAGTGTTATTATTATTATTATTTTTGTGTGCCCACGAAAGTGTTGAAGATTGTAACAGGCCTTTCTTTTTGAGTGAGAAGTTGCAACTGGTTTGAAGGTAATTTACAAATATTTTGAATTGCACTTCGAGGTTTTATTTTACAGTGTTTGGATAAAATTATTATTTTTTTATGCATTGTTCTTTTGTTTTGTTCTTTTGACGTGTCCATTTTATATGCTTAATGTTTGTACTGTCAATGCTTTTATTGCTTTTCATCTATTGTGTTTATGCATTCTCTTCATTTTATTTAATTAGTGTGAATCATTTTTGATTGTATAATTGTTTAAATCTAATACTTGTGAATTAATTTGCATTTAATTAAATTTCATTTTAGATTTAATTATTGCTTTATAATTTGAATTAATTAATTTCCCTAATAAACTTTGATTTAATTTTGTTTAATAATTAATTCAAGAATTAATTAAAGTTGTTTTCAAGTGATAACAATTTCCCTGAGCTTGAGAATTTCACTTATAAATTTTGAATTTAGAAATGAATTTTTTTATTTAGAATTTTTATGAGTGTATCATTACCACCAGTATTATATTTTATTTTTTTTAGGTAGAAATATAGAGTGGTAATTGTGCTGTTTTCTCAAATGAATTAGAACCAGGGAAATACTTTGATTTGAAATTGTTGAAGGAGTGATGCCCTTTAATTAAGATTACTTCACATCTATTTTAATTAATTTAATCAGATTGCTTTCTTGATTGTTAAGTTCTATAAGGGATCACTGTTACCTGTAGAGTATTCAGTCGTTTGGTATTTGTGATGAAGGTTCAGGTGTCTGGCTGTAGTGAGATAACTAGTAACTAAGTACTTGATCAAATTGTGCCCCAAGTATAAAAGGTGTCCCAGACCCAGGATTGAAAGAGGATCTTGCTCTAACAAGTACAGATGGTAAGTGAAGTAACCAGATGCTTGGCACTTTTGGTTAACAAGTATTATGGTGTCCAGACCCAGATCTGGACACATAATATATATATATATATATATATATATATATATATATATATATATATATATATATATATATATATATATAAAACTATATATATATATATATGTAGAGAGAGAGAGAGGTTATCATATCGCCAAGCTTACAGCACGAACGCAATGTGAAAAGTAGTAACTGGTCATGTGACTTCAGAATGTCTCACGGATGCATCCAGACGGATATTATTTCCATCTTCAACAGAAGGATCAGAAGCTGACTAATTCTTTGAGTAATTGTTTACCAGTCACATTTTGTGACATTTGTGTGGGTTTCACATAATTATATCACGTTTTTCCTCTAAATGTGTACAGTTGGTCTCCCTTTTGGCTGTAGTGTGACATCGGACGAAAATAACACCGTTACTGGAAATTATGAATATATATTTTAACAGGTGAATATGGGCTTAAAGGAAGAGTACATCTGGCTTTTTTTTTCCGCCTTCAGTTTGTCGTCTTTAGCGGACATATTGGAATCAATATTTATTCTCTTACTTTTTCCTTGTCGGAAATGCATCAGTACAGACATTATTGTCTTAAGTTTTATACATATAATTTATTGATATATCTGTTAATATAAAGGTTTATTTTCTGGTGTTAAGTATTTTCTCTCTCTCTCTCTCTCTCTCTCTCTCTCTCTCTCTCTCTCTCTCTCTCTCTTTATATATATAATGATATAATATATAATATATTAATTATATATTATATATTATATATATATAGATATATCAAACCTTTTGCGAGCTCATGAATTTTCAAGACTCGATGCCACTTCCAAGTTAAAGGAAATTCCAAGTAATTTTTGCAGTGCGAAGGAAAAACGAAAATACGCTTAATTGGGTTGAAGGGGAGACCTTTTTATTTTTCTCTCCTTTCCGAGCGCAAAAAATGAAACATTACCTCTGATATTCAACTTGTACAAGGTTGGTTCATTAATTACCGCCTGATTTACATACGTTCCGCTGCACCCCTCGGTGGGATTTCATTAAGGTGCCCTGTATTCATTTTTATCTATTTATTTATTTGTTGAATATTATTATTATTATTATTATTATTATTATTATTATTATTATTATTATTATTATTATTATTATTAAAGGGAAGAGAGCCTGCAGGGCGTTAAGGCAGAACGTCCGTTGCAGTTATGTTACGTAGCATCTCTTCTGTTGTTGATTTTTGCTGGTCGCGGTAAACGGACATTTCTCGTTTTGTATATTCATGTGGTTGTTGATGTTTACTGCGTAGTACTGCTGACATTATCTCATGCAATGCAGGTGTCGAAGGAAAGCCAAGCTTTTGCTCTTATCTTTCCCAGCTCGAACATAAAAGAAATGAAGCGATAGCAGATCCGCTTCTTAGAAAATGAAAGATTGGAACTGGATGTACGCAGCGTGATGCTTCTATGGTTGGTATGTGAAGGAGCGACGCCAGATAACAGTAAAAACCATTGTTGCGCCGTGAACGTTGACTGGGCAGGTAGATTACTGTCTACTTAAAGTAGAATTCGAAGTAAAAAAAAAAAAAAAAAAAACTTAGCCAACTGTAGTATTTGTAAAAGCAAATTGAGAGAGACAGACTGACAGACAGACAGACAGACTGTTGTCTTTCCAGTATCGATCCCGTAGGTGGGTAGTGCCATCAGTGTGCCTCATGGGGTGCATTGTATGCGTTACCCACTAAAGGTTCTATGCAGCGTCCCTTTGGCTCCTAGCTGCAACCTCTTTCATTTCTTTTACTGTACCTCCACTCATATTATCTTTCTCCTTCTTGCTAATCTATTAGAAAAATGTATTGGTCCTTTGTACGTACATGTATTTGTAAACATATAGTGAACAGAACATGAATATGCAGTTGTGACTCATGAAATTGTTTATAGGGCGTAGGCATTTTATGACGACTGAAATCTCCCCTCGTTGAATATCGATATTTTTCCAATTTAGTATTCAGTATAGTAATGGAGGCAGTGTTTTGACCTTTCACCAATGTTAATTCAATATGTGTCCTTTTACATTTAACTCCCACTATTCTGGTATCATTTTTTTCCGTCCATTTGTTTGTCTTTATTAAAGGAGTGGAAGAGTAAGCTTTAAACTTGGTTGTTCTAGTCTATATACTTTCACGTTGTCTTGATGTGGCCTGTAAGTTTTTATTTTTTTTTTTTATTTATTATTATTTTTTTTTGCCGCCCTTGCATCTATGGAACCATCTTTAAGAATCTTACCTTCCAGTTTCATTCAGCTTCTTCATATTGCTTGCCTATCGGAACTGCCTCGGGAAAACAGAATAGTTTTCCGTGTGTTATAATCGACCATTGGAAATAAGAATAGGAAGTGAAGAAGGGAAAAAAGAATGGCAGGTACGATGACATGAATTGGAAACCGAAAGCGCGGAGAGATTTCTTAAGTACTGACCTTCAGTCATTGCAATTCCTCCGATTTCTTGAGACTAGTTCCAGTATGAGTTTCAGCAGGATATTCAAGACCTCGACTCTCTGTCGGTGTTGTTTATGGTACGGCGGTCAGCAGTCCTTTACTTTCTGTTACTTCTTTCGAATGGTCACCATGGTCTTTGGAAGCTTGAATTTCAAGGCATTGGCCTTGTGGGCTTGTTCCTTATGAGTGGGGTTCATCGCTTGAATAATAATAATAATAATAATAATAATAAAAGAAAGTATCACTCATTGATGTCGCAATACCATGGGACACCAGAGTTGAAGAGAAAGAGTGGGAAAAAATGTATAAGTATCAAGATCTGAAAATAGAAATAAGAAGGATATGGGATATGCCAGTGGAAATTGTACCCATAATCATAGGAGCACTCGGCACGATCCCAAGATCCCTGAAAAGGAATCTAGAAAAACTAGAGGCTGAAGTAGCTCCAGGACTCATGCTGAAGAGTGTGATCCTAGAAACGGCACACAAAGTAAGAAAAGTGATGGACTCCTAAGGAGGCAGGATGCAACCCGGAACCCCACACTATAAATACAACCCAGTCGAATTGGAGGCCTGTGATAGAGCAGCAAAAAATATATATATATATATATATATATATATACATATATATATATATATATATATATATATATATATATATATATATACATACATATATATATATATATATATATATATATATAATAATAATAATAATAATAATAATAAACTAAGGAACCTCCGTAACGAGGCTAAAATATTGACAATGAAAAGCCACAGTAGTGTTAAAATATATTATTATTTTTAGCATTGTACTGTGGCTTTTGATTGTCAATAATAATAATAATGTTAATAGTAATAATAGCATCAACAACACCTTGTTATGGCTTTGTCATGTGTTCGTTATTCACATGAGCTGCTAAAGCAGTACAGTGAATCAAAATCTCCAAGCCTATTTTCTTGACCTAAAAATCTCCCGAGTTTAAGAGCCAGATCCATTGCTTCGCTTGGATCCCAAATTTTTCCCGTTTATCTAACTTCATTATTTCTTATCCAGTCACAAGCTAGATAAAAGCATAGACTTCTCTCTCTCTCTCTCTCTCTCTCTCTCTCTCCTCTCTCTCTCTCTCTCGTTCCTAATTTTTCCCTTATATCTAATTGCTTATTTAGTCACAAACTAGATGAAAGCATCTCTCTCTCTCTCTCTCTCTCTCTCTCTCTCTCTCTCTCTCTCTCTCTCTCTCTCTCTCTCTCTCTGAGTCTTTCCTTATTTCTTTTAACCTTAAAGCAAGACAAATGAATCTGCTGGTCAAATGTCATAGTGAGATCCTTCCTCCTCCGAACATCGCCCCTTTAGCTCAACATAGCTAAAGTGTGATAGCTTAGAGCCAGTTGCGCACTTCTGATTTGGGTGTTGATATCAGTTATGAAGTCAGGCGGAAAACTCAAAGAAAAGGTAATCAAGCAAATAAGAAGTGAATAGAGAGAGGAGAATGTTTTTAGAGGGTTGAGGTATTGATTATGGTTAATATTATTATCATTGTTATTGATAACACTCTTAGTAGAATGAGTCTTGAAATAGAAAGTAAAAAAATCCGCAGCTGTGTATGGTTACAAAGAAATGGAAATTAAAACCGTACAGAATATGTTCAAGTCTCCTTTTCGAACAGACTTGTGAAAGCGCCCTGTATAGATTTTTCAATATATTTGAACCCATGCATAACTGTGGACTTGTTTATCTATTATTATTATTATTATTATTATTATTATTATTATTATTATTATTATTATTATTATTATTATTATTATTATTATTATTTGAAGTTCCAATACTTCTGCCTCACTTTCAGTCCAGCACGTTTTGTACAGTATTTTCACGTCCTCCTTTCCTTGTCAGTATTATTATTACTTACAGTTCCTCTAACCCTAGATCATTCTAATCCTGCATGCTACAGAACAATCATTCGCCCACCCCATTCCCCCTCCCTTCCCTCCATACCATGTGGCAAAGTAGGTCGTGTCTCATTATTATTATTATTATATAAATAAATGTCACAAGAATCGATCGGAGAGGCGCGAGAGGGTCAGACGACTTTCTTTATCAGTTTAATGGAGCCGCGTTTTCTCCCTAGTAATCACACAAGCTTAATTACAGGCAAATTGAGGGGAACTTATAAGCAAGCAGATTCTTGCGCGTACACAAACGTGCATGTCGCTGCGTGTAAGGTTATTTACACTACTGTATTTGCTATTCAGTTTACTGATTTGTATACCTATGTGCAAATAGGTATTTATGTATGTATAGTTTCTGGCTTTTGTTACGTGAAATGGAATTTCGACATGTAGCTGTATATTCAAGTCAGCATATTTGTGAGCAAGAATGCAGAGGTACGTCTGGGTCTTCATAATCTCGCCATAAACTCATTTAAAACGAGAAATTTATCAGGATGGTATACGCATGTAGTCTATTTATCAAATGACCAGACAACGTCATGCCGTTTCTCATTCAGTAAATAAATATATCTAAGTTTGGATGATTTAGCTAATCAGACAACAAGCATTTTAGCTTACTAAGTATATATTTATATTTATATAAAGCTGACGCTCGGACTATGTATGTATGTATGTATGTGTTTGTGTATGTATGTTCGTTACAGACGGCGAAACTACTGGATCGAATTAAACCAAAGTCGGACCATATATGTAGATTTTATGGAGGATGATTTTTAGCCGGATACCCTTATGAATTGGATATCAAGGCTTGCTGAGTTCTTTATTATTGTTCGTAGAGAATAAAAAGAAACCATTACCTTGATAGAACTTTTCACGAGGATTCCGAATATACTCTTACTTTTCTTTTACGATGAAAAATAAGGATTATATTAGGGTATGGTTTCATCAGGTTTTTGTTTTGATACGAAAATCCCGCCGTATATCCAGCCATGCGAACTTCTTTATTATTAGTTATTGCGAAAAAATTAAAATGATTCAGATAGAACTTTGAACGAGGATCCCAAGTATGCTCATACGTTTCTTTTACGATGAAAAATAACGATGATATTACGGTTCAAAGAAAGTCGGACTATATATGAAGATTTTTAAAGGCGATGGTTTTTAGCTGGTTGCCATTTTGATCAGAATATCCGGCCACATATGTTAAGTACTGTCTATATTTACTTGTGAAATGTATGATGAATATTATGTTTATCAAACAAAAAATGTATACATCCATCATTTAATAGAAATAATATTGGATTGTTTTAATAAGAGTGGCGAAGTTGCGCGGCCGAAATGTCGATCTACGTTTGCCTGCCACCAGGCGCTAGCCGCCTCCTTTAATATGCAATTCGCTTTGCCTCGGAATTAATATGTTGTCATATATTTTAACCGAAAGGGGAATTTTTTCGATGATAATGATATCGTCCTCTCGTGGTTTCGAATTAGCGCACAGAGGAGAAATCAGGACTTCAGTGACGTCTTTACCCCACTCGGCCAACTTGATAAAATATAAATATATATATATATATATATATATATATATATATTATATATATATATATATATTAAGTTGTATTCCACATAGGAGAATGAAAATGGTATGTCTCAGAAAAATGCCCAACAGTTTCTTCTTGGAGCGTTTATTAACCTAACCTAACCTAACCTAACCTAACTCTTTCCTTAATGAACGCTCCAAGAAGAGGTCCATTGGAGGGTGAAATTGTTGGCATTTTCTGAGACATACCATTTTCATTTTCGTATGTGGAACACAACTGATATATATATATATATATATATATATATATATATATATATATATATATATAAATTCACACATGCACCATGCAAGCACACATCCTCGGTATCGACGTTAATATCTGCACTCGTCCAGTTAAATTGATTAATATTTTTATATGAGCCTATTTAGTTTTCTTAGAATTGTGTACGTCGTCTGTTTACTCATTTATGGCTTCTTAATATCTTTTATGTAAATATTCTTAGTTATGTAGCAAGGTCTGCCTTCCTCTTAAATGATGTATTTATAAAATACTGGTTTGGAGTGCCCAAGAATAAGAGACATATAGTTAATACCATTTGTGTGTTGAACAATTTTGTGGAGGAGAATAATCTTATCCCTGTTTTCTTGCTCGTACTTTGTTTTCAAAGTAATTTAGCATTTTTTATTGCTGTGATTTCTTACATAGTAATATGGCGCTTATATATCCAATTTGGGATGTCTCTATGTTTGTTTTTTCTTTTTTTGTGGGGTCCTATGTACAGGGGATCGTACGTAGGTGTATGAAATGGGGAGAAAAGCAGCGACTGGAAACTCACGCTGATATTATAATCAGTATTTTAGTTAAGCTGTCCATATGTGTATAGTTACAACTGCAAAACAGTTAAAACGAACGGAAGCTGAGTAAGATATATGTAGAAATACCGAATCAACTGACAAAAATCTACAAACAGACAAACATTTACAGATATGAACAACACACGAGAAGTAAGTTACAAAAACGAAAGCAATCTTACGCATCTCAACTTTGTCAGTCTTTCCCGTCATCATCATCATCTTGATCATCATCACGGCAACTACTTCCTTCCCTCTTGCCAAGCGTTGGGATTTAGTGGGTGCTTCCGTTTCTCGTGATTCAACTGGAGACGTTGTAACTTCCGTATTATGTATTTATTTATTTATTTATTTATTTATTTTTTTGAACCAGGCGAAGTAGCCTATTTGGATTGTCTGTCGATTTAGATTTGGGTTATTAAAAAAAAATGTGTTCGCCAACATCACTGATGTTTTCACCCGTGTCTATGTAATTTTATGAGCAGTATATCTCACGAATAGATGAACAGATTTTGATGGTAGTGGTGAAATCACAATGAGTGACATTTGCAGTCTATCGTGAGATGTTGGATTTCATTCCACCGTGTAAGGAAAGATCGGTGGATGGCTTTCGTAAGACAGGAAGAAGGATTTTCAGAAAGAAGGATTTTCATAGCTTTGTCTTTTAATTCCCGCTACAATGGATATATCGTCACTTTACGCTCTTATTCGACAACTTTAATAGTCATCATGTATTAGTAGTAGTAATAGTAGTATCTGGAGTAGCAGTAGTAGTAGTAGTTATGTGGTATTATTAGTAATGAATATTGTTGTTGCAGGATATTTATGGATAGCGGTTAATATTCATTCTTCTTGATATCACATACCCTGTAGGTATTCCGTCTTTTACTGTGCTAGTAAATAAAGATCGAAATATTACTTATATAAGATTCCTATCATTCCTTTTGCTTAGACAATTTCTGGGGAACCGAGAATCAAATTGTCCAATTTGGTGTACTGAATGATGACCTTGCTTGCGGGGGTGTCTGTATGTGAACCGGTGGCTCTGTTGTGGTTGGTCGCTTGGTGGAGGCGGTTTTGGAGGAGTACCTTCAGCCAGGTGGAGGAGGTGATACGTCATGGAAGGGTTTTCTTTGTTTTATTTATTCTATTGATTAATCCTTTAAGTGCTTCTGTTGTTGACGTTCCTGTTTTCATTGTCATTGTATTGATTATTATTGTTTAAGTTCGAGTTTTGATTCTCCTGTTCTTAATGGTTTCTTTATTCGTAAAGCCGAAATCTTCGAACTTGCTCCGTCTTTTGGCGATTTTAATTTTTACATGAAGTGATTATGATTTGACGAATTGTGTTTCCTGACACTTCAATGTTCATTGTCAATTATCGGTAAGTCTTTGCGGCTAAACATTAATATTTTACTAAGCTTTTGGTCCTCTTCAAGTTTTATTGTCTCCACCTAACCTCAAGAATTTAAGAATATTTTCAGTTAAATATTCCAAATCTTTATCTCGCCTTTAAAATTTTTAGAAATTTCTTTCCTATATTTATCTAAGAATGAAGCCGTCCTCAATATTAATTTGGAAACATTTATTGACTGAAACATCAGATTAGTATATTTTGCGACGTTTGTCAAGAAGGAGAAGAGTGGCAAGGGGCGCAGAGACAAATGAAGAAAATCACTGGGTCACAACCAGAGGTTTCTGGCTTATTCACGGGTCCCCCGAGTTTCTTCATTCGTATAATTTGTGAGTTCTTGGACTCGTGGACCAATAACTTTCCTCATGAATTAACGAAGGCGAAAGAAAACCTCTTGTGACACATCTTTTTATTTTCCGTATTTACATTATTATTATTATTATTATTATTATTATTATTATTATTATTATTATTATTATTATTATTATATTATTATTATTGACGACAGCAGCAATGTGTTTCCGTTGGCAATAATATATTTGTGATGGTCACTGAAACCTCTGGATTAAAATTATAGCAATATATAGCATACTTAATGAAAAGTCTTTTTAAAAACCATATCTTGAGCAGAAAGGAGGCTCTTGATTGGGCAATACTTACCTCAATTGATGGAATAATTATTCAGTTATTTGTTTAAATATTCACCTTCTCAGGCACTGAACATACTTCAGTGACTTTTGTGTACTGGTAGATTTCTCCCGGCCCCTACGATCCAGCAGCCTAGTTACTGACTATTAAAAGATGATAGTTGAGTAGAGGACAGAGATGTTAAGAATAGAAGCATTTCTAAAAATATACATTGTATGCATTACTTGAGGGTCTTTGCAGCGTTCCTCCACCCCCCGATGTAGTCCTTTTCGTTCCTTTTACTGTTTCTTCGTTCATATTCTTTTTTCAACTGACTTTCTACCCTCTCTGGCGATTGTTTCTTAGTACAACTGCGATGTTTTCCTCCTGTTATACATTTCAAACCTTACTTTCAATTTAACTTTCAGCGCTGAATAACCTCCTGGGTCCCAGTGCTAGGCCTTAGGCCTTACTTCTATGTTCTCTTCTAAGCTATGTCTAAGAATCAGTAGTCATCAAATTCAGTTGCCTCCTCATGACACTCGAATCAGGCTGAATCGTATAACGACATAAGATCTAAAAACGTGGATTATACCTCGCAAAAAAAAAAACTGAAAACCCCCGCAAATTAATTCAGACAGGAGACGATTGTAAATATAGCTGTTGGTTCTTATGCATGGTAGTTTCCCGATCTTTCAACTTCCTGGTCTCTCGGGCGAACGAGATAATATATTATTGTCTCATTTGCAAAATGAAGTAAAGTATTACTTATAGGAAGTAAGTTATATCCATGGAACAGTTTAGCATAATTTGGAATGCCGTAGATTAAAGAAATAAACATTCGCCTTACGTTTCTCCAAATGATTTTGACATTATAGGTTTGATGCTTTGAGGGGAACAAACTTAGGGCAAAATGAGGATACCTTTAATAGAGTAAGGAGAATGAATCGAAGTACTAACTAACTAGCTCTCCCATGCCATTTTCTCTGTCTGTCAGACATAAACACACACACACACACACACACACACACACACACACAGTATTTCGGGTAATGTCTTCTTATTTTATGTGGTGGTAGGTGGACTCAATCCAGAGGTCCCAAGCAGGCCCCTTATTCCCTTCTTCGCACTACCACACTGATGGAGTGACGTGGATTAAGGACGCGTGCTGGCATACAGTCAGCTTAATCCAAACCAGTCACCAGTTTCTCTACCCAACCTGTTAACATACCATATAGTATGTTTTCACAGATATTCATGTCGTGTTTTTATGCTTACTTCGGTCTTTCTTGAACTCAGATTGATAACAAAATATGATTTCGCGGGAAACAATTTTTATCCGGTTTTAAATTGCTCATATTAGATATTGCAGGCTTTGTGATACTGAATGTTTATTGTTTTAACTCTACAAGAAACATGAAACGTTAATTCTGTATTACTTCAAAACCGAAAGTTATTTCTCTCCACCCTCGTGTGGTTCCTTATTGTCTTAATGCTGCCATTGCCTCAGAATGTTTCCTGCCATTTTCTTATAGTGAAAATTTTCTTGTCATTTTTTTGTTTTGCATAAAACGTTCTTGGTGGCTATATTCTAAATAGAAAATATACCTTTTTATTGTATTTGGAAAGTATAATTCCTTTATTAACGGCCGAACTTTTGAAACTGTTTATAGTAATCGTATATAACTCTGAACCATACTTTGTAAATCGGATCTCATTGTTCCAGTTCTTGTATTAGGTCATTTATTAAGGTAATGACAATGTTGTTTAATAAATCATCTTGAAACCTGACCAATGATAACAAAGTATCAGTATATGATATATCAAAGTAATTTCCCATTTAAAACCGTATTTTTTTAAAGTTTACGTGAAAATAGGGAGAAATTGCATATCTAGCAAATAAGAGAAGTGATAATGGGTGAAGAAATTCGGGACCAGTTAAATAAGTTTTCGCATAAAATGTTGAGGTTAGAAGTTACGCGCCTTATATGAATTTAGCTAAATTTGTAAAATCTGTTTTAGTGTTGGAAAAAAATGAACATATTGAACACATCGAAACTGTTAACTATGTAGTTTCATAGCAATTGTGTGAACAAATTTGCAGTAAATTATCAAATGCTATAAATAAAAGTATAGAGTAGTTATGATGAAAAAGAGGTAATGATACTCATCCTAAGGTGGGTGACGCGCACAGAATGTTGCTGTACAAAAGGATAAATCTTCTGTTCCGAATAATACATGTACTGCAGTATGCGTTACTTGATGGATGCGGTGTACAGCATTTTACACGTGAAGTTTGTGATTATTTTACTTGTCACTACCAAGAATTCTTTTGGGAGTTATAATCTTTCCATTCATTTGTTCGTCCTACTTTATATTTCTAGACTTTTATGCCTTATGTATTAGTATAACTACAATATATATATATATATATATATATATATATATATATATATATATATATATTAAATATACAAGCGTATATGCGTTATCAAGTCTAAAAGAAAATAGTATGTAGTATTTATTTAAAACCTCAACGCATATAGGATGAATGTTCTTTGCATTTAGGTAATAGCCATTTTTCATGCGAAAGTCTTGTGCCAGGAAGTTAATCTGAGGTATAGTTCCTCATTCCTCGGTTTAACGAGTCTGTATATCACAACATTGTACGTGTGAAGGGTATGGTTGGTTACTGTAGAAAAGAACATCCTGTTTATCTCCTACATCATTACCTCCACCAGTGGTATTGAGTGGGTATTATGTTTTCCCCCTTCATGTTTGTCTGTCTGTGTATGTTTGAATGTGTGCAGTTCTGATGTCTCAACAGGTGGTAAGATCTTGATGAGGTTTGGCGGAAAGAATCTTTCGGTGTCTCCTGATGATCATTGGTGAACATCGATGAAGACTTGATGATTGGAAACTCTTTCACTTATTTGAGCTGGTCTATGAAACAAATTCTGTAAACTCCCCCGAATAAAATCAGTATCCGAACTCATTGTCGAGATAGATCATTCTACTTTATCCTCGGTAAGCAGGTTGTGGATCCTGAAAGAATATTTTGACCTCCCACGAGAAAGATATCTCTCTGCTCATGTTTGCTCGTCTTTCTGTCTGCTAGTTAGAATTATCCAATGGTGTGCCCTAATTCTAGAGAAAGAGTTGCCTTTGGGGCTGTCTGAACCCTCCTGTCTGTCAAGAATTTCCACCAAAGAAGACAGATGTACATTACTGAAAGCGTGAGCTGCTCACTGTTAATTAGATTTATGGAGTTATTCTTATTACTCTCCCATATATTTTTTAATTTGCTTATTCTTTTTCATTATTTAAAGTGCCTTTGCTTCAAGCATTTTCGGGGGTGAGGGTGCGGCGGTGGGTGGTGATAGAGTTAAACAATAAAATACTCTATTCAGTCGTAAGCATATTTATGTGATCTCTTCACAGGTTGATTTTTGTCTCACTGTAAATTCTACCATGTCGTTTACATACATCAGGAGCGCTCTCTCTCTCTCTCTCTCTCTCTCTCTCTCTCTCTCTCTCTCTCTCTCTCTCAATGATTATTAGAGATTAACCCTTGCAAGAGCATTTTTCGCCCTCCACCCAACCCTATCTTTTTTGCCATTCGCTTAACTGGTATCGATTCAACAGTGTCCTCTGTTTTATAGTAGTAAGAGAGTTATAGGTCAAAGGTTTGCAGCAATGCGAATCGCCCTCAGTAACAAAGAAAAGGAAAACTGTGACTCAAACTTCATGATTAAACTGATACTCAGTTTACAGGTACAATTTTTGTCAGGAAACGTATTGATGCTGATTAGATAGTGAAACTATGAACATGAAGTTTTCATTTATTTGGTTGCTTATTATTTACTTATCGTTGGAGTATTGGTACTGAATAATTGTAATTGATTGCCAGAGGATTAAAAGGATAGCATTTTCAGTGAAACGTTGTGGATTTTCTTTAAGAAATACAATTTTTGTAAAACAATAACTCAGATGTCTCTTATTATCATAGTAAATCAAAGTGAGGATTACGAGTTGCTGAGTTGACCTATGGTTATTGAGGTGTTCTGCGTATAAGGTGATTACTATGGTGCGTACGTTTAGAATGATTGCGGGATTATATAACTCGTTTTGTGTCATCTGTTTTGAACTGCAGATTCAAGTTTAATGTGAAAAGCATGTAGCAATCTAGAAATGATGCTACATGCTTATCACATTAAACTTGAATATTTATAGTAAAGTGGGAAGATGTAGCTACGTATCAGGTGCTGCTCTTCGCATTCCTTTTTTCTTGTTTTCCCCTAGGTATCTTTCTCCCTGATTATTCAACTTGTCTTAAAATCGGATCTCCCGCTTTGCAAATCTTCTAATTTGTGATCAAATTATCAAAATAAGTTATGGGATTTCTTTTTATAGTATACTTTTGGAATTCACCCCCTCCCTCTATATTTTGTGTTCTTTATAACCATCTTGTATCCACGCACTCGCCCATATGTATATGTGTATATATATATATATATATATATATATATATATATATATATATATATATATGTGTGTGTGTGTGTGTGTGTGTGTGTGTGTGCGTGCGCGTGGATACAAGATGTTTATAGTGAACACAAACTATAGAGGGAGGTGGTGAATTCCAAAGATATATTATAAAAAAAAATCCCATTACTTATTTTGTTAATTTGATCAGAATTAGAAGATTTGCAAAGATGGAGATCCGATTTTTAGACAAGTATATATATATATATATATATATATATATATATATATATATATATGTGTGTGTGTGTGTGTGTGTGTGTGTGTGTGTGTGTGTGTCTGTGTCTGTGTCTGTGGGTTTGTGTGTGTCGATTGGAATTGAAAAACACTAAACATTAGAGCGTGAATGTTATGGGAGTATCCCTTCGGTAGTTGTTTATAATGACGCAGATTGATGCAACGGCAAGCTTACGGTAGGTAACAACCTAATATGGTGATGTGCATCATGCAATATTGCGATTAACTACAGCCAGGTGTAAAAATAGGGTTCGGAAAACTATGAGCTCGGTCATATAAAAAGGAGGCTACGTATGTGCAGGATTTTATCATTATAGTAATTTTACGGCTTGTAGCTTGGGGTGATGCATTGTGTAATATTGTTGCATATTTGCGCGCACGCATGCACAAACACACGCACACACACACACACATATATATACATATATATATATATATATATATATATATATATATATATATATATGAATAACTTGATCACGAAGTATATAAAACGTGATGCTATGTATAAATAAAGGTTTTTGCCACGAAGGAAAAAAATGAAAAGCGAGATAGCCAAGCACTTTTGGTCTAGTTCGACCCTTTACTAGACCGAAAGTGCTTGGCTATCTCGCTTTTCATTTTTTTCCTTCGTGGCAAAAACCTTTATATATATATATAATATATATATATATATATATGTGTGTGTGTGTGTGTGTGTGTGTGTGTGTGTGTGTATGTATGTATGTATTGTATGTATATAATATTTTTATATAGCATGTATGTATGTATTTATATATAAGTATTTGTTCACAAACATTGAACACCAAATGTCGTTGAATATCCAGTTATTATCTGCACCTGCAAATGATGACTGATAAGTGGTTCGTCATCTGGCGGGTTCAATCCATCGGCAGCAAGTACTTCACTGATGAGCACACTTACCATTCGGACGACTACAGAGCTATCAGTTGTTACCAATTTAGCTATATATATATATATATATATATATATATATATATATATATATATATATATATATATATATATTATATATATATATATATGCACGCACATAGGTATGTAATGGAAGTGTGAAAAGTGCTAGATGCATATGAAAATTTGTTTTCTCACACTCCATAATTGCCATTTTTTATTGCTTTGTACCATATTAGTTCAGTATGAATATGTGAGAAGCCGTTACAAATAGTTTCAGAACAAAAGAAATTGGTGCTTGCTTTGAAGCTGGAGAATTACTTTATTTAGGACATTAGCACGACTCTCTCTCTCTCTCTCTCTCTCTCTCTCTCTCTCTCTCTCTCTCTCTCTCTCTCTCTCTCACAGGTAAAACATTAATCAAGTAGTCCTATATAATCCATCTCGATTTAGCTTTCTATAAAAGAAAACTGTAGAGATGGCTTATTGTCTGTATACGGCCGCCCCCAGATCTTAAAACCTACTGAGGCTAGAGGACTGCAATTTCGTACGTTGGTCATCCACCCTCCAGTCATTTTAAGCATACCATATTCCAGCCATCTAACCTCCTTAGATTTTATTTTATATCTATGGTTAAAGCTAGCCATGATCGTGCGTCTGGCACCGCTATAGATGTCATCAACGCAGGCCACCACCAGGATGTGGCTGAAGGTTTCATGGGACGCGGGTGACTTTCATACAGCATTATTCGCTATACAGAAAACCTAATTGCACCGAAGAAACTTTGGCACATTTTTTACTTGTTTAAATACACACTTCGAATCCTGCTGTCTTCACTGCATTTTCATAGTATCTTCCAGCTATTATTGAAGGCATTGCATTTAGACGAAGAAGCTAGTTGCTCCATTCGGTGGGCGAAGGAAGCTCCCCTAGACATGATTCGTGATCATGATTAGGAAGAGTGATCATGATGATCTTGGAAGGGAAGTTTGAGGTCAGCAGTTATGGCTGCAGATCCTTCCTCACGTTCTTTACCTTTAATTTCCTCTCCTTAAGGTGTTATGGAAGACTGGTTTTCGTTCTGGTACCCTTCCAGTAACCACCGACATTATCGGTAAAACCTGTTAAGACATCAGTGATTTTCACCAGAGAAGCTTCACGGAAAGAGATTTTCTGGATGTTGTGGATGAAAAGGGAAGAATTTTCATTTTGCATTGCAGTTCCTTTGCCCAGCCCAGGCCTCATAAGAAAAAGGGGTCGGGTGGAGGGCAAAGGAGAGACACTTTAGCCAGCCGTTGAAAAAACCAAGCTAACCAAATTTGATGAAATACTTAACTAAGTTTCTTTTGCGCAATCAAGTTTTCTGTATAGCGTATAATGCTGTATGAAACTCTCAGCCACCGCCCATGTTGTTGGCACCTGCCACCTATAGCGGTGCCAGATGCAAGATCATGGCTAACTTTAACCTTAGATAAAATAAAAACTACTGAGGCTAGAGGGGGCTGCAATTGGGATGTTTGATGTATGGAGGGTTTGTGATCAACATCTAATTTGCAGCCCTCTAGCCTCAGTAGCTTTTAAGATCTGACGGCGGACCGAAAAAGTGCTAATGCAAAGGAAAAGCCTTCTGAATAGTTTTCTTTTACAGAAAACTAAAAAGGCAGAGAGAGGCTAGCTAGCCGTAAAAAAAAAATAATAATAACTTAGCTAATCTTATCAGTTAAGCTCATTAGTAACGCCTTGTGGCATGATGAAATACTTAACTAAGCCGCATTTTACGAGGGGTTAGATTATGCCAAGGTTTAGAATTGTCAATACGGAATCTGTGATCACAGTAAAAGCAACACTGGCTTAAAAAGCTTAAAAAGAAAAAAAAGACAAAATTAGTCTGAGCAAACCCTTCTAGTGAGCCTTAGAAGATTTAATTAAGGAGCCACTCGTTGGTAAGTTTAGTAGAAAAATGATAGTAAGGATCAGATTTTGATTACATGGTAACCTTTTATTTAATATTTATTGAAATTTGAAACTTTAATTTAGTTTTTATTTAAATGTTAACATTTTATTTCATTTTTAACCTCTTATTTAATTTTTTATCTTACTGTTTGAAAGTCATAAGAAAATAAGAAAACGCTTAGACCTGTATTCATGGCAAGGATCAGTACATTAATAACATTATTTTTTTTATTAAAAAATGTGGTAGGAAAATTCATTTTAGTAAGATATAATGATTGAATTTTATGGTCAGTAATCTGATTTCATTTTTCTTATTCCGTATTTCCTCATCACGTATGTAAAACTATTCTACTATAGTAGCAAAACTAAGAAATATTCGTCTATAAATTGTAATGAATTTTATCCGTCATTCCCTCGAAATATAGCATGAATGCGCCACGCACAACAGGCGTCGAGAATTCTTCTTCCGTAATGAGTTTTGATATCAACAGATTGTATTCCACAGTGTGCGGATTATTGGAATGCACGATTAAAAAACGTGCAGACATTTTCATGACCATCAATCAGGTTTTGTGTAAGAAGCGCCAAGGTCAGTCAGCACTCTATACACCCACGAGTGGTGGGCGAGCGTTGTGGTGATACGGTACACCCACTGGGTACACCTACTTATGTGTTATATATCTTTCCTCTCAACCAATGATTATCACGTCACGACTCGTATCCAGGCACATGCGAGAAGCGTCTCTCCTTGCTTTATTTTATTTCTTTTATTCCCTCCGTTCCTTTATCATTATGGATCCGTGGGTGCCGTTCTTCACGAGCCTTGGCAACATTGATCTGATGATGGCTGTGCCGTGTGATTAGTGGAGTGCAGTGTGCCAATTCTCCTTCTCACCACTTGCTAATTAGGGTTTGTAACTTTCTTTCTTTCTATATATATATATATATATATATATAATATATATATACATATATATATATATATATAATATGTGTGATGTGTGGTGTGTGTGTGTGTGTGTGTGCGCGCGCGCGTGATTCATACATAATATATATATATATATATATATATATATATATATATATATGTGTGTGTTTGTGTATACACACACATTTACATATCCATATATATATATCCCTGTTCATAGCTCTGCGTTTTTAAGTTAGTTAAACACAAGGAAAAGGTTTGGTGTCCTGGTGCCCCAACAGATGGCCAGGAAGTGTAAGATGAAGATGGCTTCATGTGTTCACTGGCCTTTGCCGCCGACCTGCCTTGAACATTCGCTTCCTCTACACATTTTTCTCCGTGACAATTTCAGTATTGAGGTGATGTTGAGCGGCCCAACAGATCTCAGTGAGAGGTACCTACAACCAAGAGATAGCCGTGAAAAAAAAAATGGTGTTCCCTCTACAGCCGTTAAATTAATTTTCTTTTTTTTTTTGGCATTGTATTTCGTGAAGAAGCTGATATCGTGATGAAAATAGCCCAAGTAGAAGGTTCCCTTAGTCTGGTGAATCGTGAGTTTGGGTTAACCCTGTGTTGTTAAATCAGTGGTCCGTGTTTATAACAACGGCGCTATTGACGATGATGTGTTGAATTTTGTGCATCATGCACCTGTTTTGATAGTGATTGTAACCATAGAAATAATAATAGGGGCCTTTATAAAAACTATAATCAGGAATCTCCCGGGAAAGGTCTGTATATTAATAACTAGGAAACGGACGGGTAAAGACCTTCATAAAAATGGTGACGTGTTAACGCACGGGAAAGCTTATCTTCGACAACACGAAAAGACTTTATTTTGTTAATTCAAGCTGTTGTGTTCAAGTAAATGACACAGAAAAGTGTGATTACATATCAAAGAGTTTAAGAAATATTCCTGAGTCTGCTTTTGGAGTCAGCGCTCCTCAAATCTGATGAACTCTGCTACGTTCCACAAATTTCTCTGAGGTCCCTCAGTGACTTTTTAAGATCTTAGGACACACTGGCAGAGACAGGGTTAAGCAAGGAGGCACGAGATAGTACGTGTCTTCCTTCCAACGTTGTTGGTGTACGGGACATTTACACATATCGCCCACAGCGTAGGGATTGGTCTTTGATTAGTGATCGATATTTCCGAGAAGTTTCATGTCAATTCCGAAGTGTGTTTTTGCGCAATGCGGACACCACAAAGATACCCTGCGGCCAGCCAAACCCAGAAGAACAACTTGTATCGTCCAGTGCGTCTACCGTCAAGTTCTATATGCCCAGCCAGAAGATTGAATTCAGTATATTATCATGTTTGATCCGAGTGAAAATTTGTTTACTGGGTATAACTTTGTAACTTATATAGTAAAGTAGACAATTTTATTTGAAGTATCCGTTATTTAATCAAGATAAATTTTTTCAAATCCTCAATGGTTTCTTTCTTTGTTGTCACTTCGGCGAAATGCAGCTTTTTCGTTGTTGTTCGAAGGTTCAAACAAAGGTTATAGGTTTCTGTGAAGTTTTAAATGTTCGCATATACGAGTACTGATACCATTTATAAAAAGAAATTGAATGCGTGCGCTCTTTTTTCAATACCCAAAGCTTAGTATTTCTCGATATTCTTTTGAATATTTGAAATATATATATATATATATATATATATATATATATATATATATATATATATATATATAAATATTATATATATATATATATATATATATATATATATATGATACATCTGTGTGTCTATATGAAGAGAGAGAGAGAGAGAGAGAGAGAGAAGAGAGAGAGAGAGAGAGAGAGAGAGATAACCTATTGTATGTTTGAATTTGGTAGTCATGCAGGTGTATTTCCAATGTATGTGTTTTACTTAATGTGTCGCTGTTGACTGAATATCTATGTACATAGTTAGGTCACTGCATCTATTATCTATTTATGGTGGAATTGTTTAATATACACCTCATTCCATATGATTACATTGCATCCCTAATCATGTAAGGCTTTAAAAAACGGATAGGGAGATTCGTACCAGAAGACTTAGTTTATGTAATCACATGGACTATCGTGTTTTAGTAGCTCTTTTCTTTCTTTTCTGATGAAGAGATCGAAACAAGATAGCTGCCCAGAGCAATCTCGGCCACTAGAAAAAAAATGAAAAAAAAATTCGTGTCGGGAATGTTGGAGAATTCCGCATCCTGGATGTGAATAGATGATTTCGTTTGAAGGTCATGTGAATGTTCCGTTAGGTTAGGCTTTCCTTGCGTAAATCACATTCGTTTTCATGTTTTATGAAAATCGTCAGTTGCTAATGGATTGTTTGTTTTCTCTCTTTTCAGGTAAGTGTGCTTCACCGACTTTTTGGGAGATGTAGTTGCTGTCCATATGATTTTAATGTCCGACATGACGCTTGACGTCTTTTGCATAAGATGCTTAAGGTAACGTAGATAACACGCAAGAGTTTGCCAGGTTTTTCAATACCTTATGCAGGATTTCGTAAAATATCGGTACTTCCAAGGTATTTACAGTTTTTTGCCAGATATTTTACTCGTAAGTAGGAAAATCTATACCGGTATCTTTTTCTGCTGGGTTTATCCAATTAGTTATCTTAGTATTGAAGGTTCGTCTACTACTAACGCCATTTTTGGATAGCAATTTAAAAATTTTTAACTGATATTTACAAAATGTCTGTTTCTCTTTCTGTTTGAATTTCGATGAGCTTTATGTGTAATCCGTTGTATTTTTCCATACTAAAATAAAAAGACCAGGGTCTGTCTTGAAAGAATGTGGAACATGCAATATCTTGGCCCTTTTAGGCATGTATCTGGCCTCTCGTGTTTTACGGGGTCTCTCTCTCTCTCTCTCTCTCTCTCTCTCTCTCTCTCTCTCAAAACGCACAAGCTTGTACATTTGGTGTTAGTACAGTCGGCAAGAAAAGTGAAGGTACAGTTTTCATTAGCTTTCGTTCATCAAATTTCCCCCTTGTTTTTTACTATAAAGACAATCTCGCTAAATTTACTCTAGGATATGAAATTACAATGCGAATTATATCATATAAGTTAAAACTGCAAAGCAAAA
Source organism: Macrobrachium nipponense (assembly GCF_015104395.2). Lineage (NCBI taxonomy): Eukaryota > Metazoa > Arthropoda > Malacostraca > Decapoda > Palaemonidae > Macrobrachium > Macrobrachium nipponense. The sequence continues at coordinate 43,056,044 of NC_061102.1, read as the reverse complement.
CCATTCAGATACTTAAAATCACGATATATGTCCGAAATAATTGGAATTTCTCAGATGGATTCGTTCATAGAGATCTGGAAGATTGATTGTGAATTTCTGATTGTAGTACTACGAATCACGACGACAATATTTACTCGTTTTCCTTCATAAACGGGAATATTATTGCATCATCGTAAGTGGTAACAGTAATTATTTTAGTTTCTACAAGTTTATGTTTTGTTTTCCAAAGCGTTTAAAGTTAGCTGATGTCAATGGCAGTCAGTGTTGCGACGGCTAAGGTAGGTCGAGCAAATATAGTTGAATACATAAGAGCGTTCTCTATGATGTGAGGAGGAGCCCGAGAACTTCGAGCTGGAGAGCACATGTCACTGGATACTGGCTTACGTAACGGCTTTCACACTTTGATTACTTGGACGTTGACATGGATCGAATGCCAGTCGAAGTTTACAAAGCTACTGTCATTAAAAAGAAATCTTTATCAAGGTTAAAGTAGCCTGTCGGCTCAAAGATTTTCTGTCTATGCTCCCATTTTAAACAGTTCACAGTTAGCCTTACTTTGCCAACACATCAGGATTTTTTGCACGATATAAAACTTTAATGGCTTGTGCAATAGATATCGAGTTATTTGTGGTAATAAATATGTTTACTTAACATACCTTTTTTCGTGAATGATTTATGGATAAAATTCGATTTTCAAAAGTAAAGACTATATCAAAAAAGCAAGAATGATCGTAGCCTGTCCTGTAGCTGAATTTTTCCACTTCTTTTTACAATCTTTGAATGCTACGGCATCTGTCGAATGAAATCAAGATTAGGGTATGAATTTCTTTGACAATTAACTTTATGGTCCCTTCATATAATTTGATCTTGTACAGTGAAGCACTATCTTGGCAGTCATATCACCCTGTTTCCCAGGTATCTGTGCACTGACTCAACGCTCTTTCTTCTTACTTCCCCATCACAAGTCCATCGCCAATACTATAATTCTCTCTCTCTCTCTCTCTCCACTTCTAAAACGTACTTAAAAATATATTATCGCTCAATCTCCCAAAGAAAATTATGAATTAAGTAGCTATAAATAGCCTATGCTTTCACATAAGCAGATTTTGATCTCTCTCTCTCTCTCTCTCCACTTCTAAAGAATATTTAAAAAAATATTATCACGTGATATCATAAAGCATATATAATGAATTAAGTATCTCTATAGATAGACTTATGCTTACGCTCTCTCTCTCTCTCTCTCTCTCTCTCTCTCTCTCTCTCTCTCTCTCTCTCTCTCTCTCTCTCTCTCTTGTATCATCATCATCATCATCATACTTGCATTCATTACTGTATTGTTCCTCACGATTTTACCGGTATTGCCCAAATTTTAAAAAGTTTTCTCTCATTATTTAAGATCCGTTTCCAATTGCGCATGAATTTTACTTCATTTTAGTGTCATAACATCACCTATGAGTAAGGTTTCACGTAGGTTTTAAGGAAGGATGATCGATATTCTACACTGAATTGACGTTACCAAACCTACATTAACGAATAATATAGAGGCTGTTACTACTTCTATAGAATCTTTATGGTTTAAAGTTACTGGAAATCTAGAAAGCAAAAAGCACGATGATTTTGAAGCTCCGCCTCCTTTCTAGAGTTGCCAGGTGTGGCATTATGGGGCAATATGTGTCCGAAGATTTAATAAAAGCTGTATCTTCACTTTTCTTGTCGATTAAAAAAGTTTGTTAAGGATAAAATACTAAAGGTAACTCAAAGAGTCCTTACTAACGTTCCGGCAGAGATAATTTGATAACGATATTAAAATATGACAATTTGGTAGGAAAGTATTTTATAATACTTTTCTGGGCGTGAAATTAGAATATAATGATAATAAAAATCAAATTCAAAATATGGTAATTGATTAATGTTTCTTTCATGTGGTAAACGTTTAACAAATAGACAGCGAAATTAAACTGTGAAATGCGGGAACATAGTTGATGAAACTCCTTTCAGAATGAAATAACATGTCACCGAAGTTAAAATATGGAATATTTAGTAGTTAGTGAGAAAGTGGTTAGTGGTAATGCCTTGAAAACAAGATTTAGAATATGACATTTCCTGTAAAACACTCAACTTACAATAAATTAAATATTTGAAACCGAGAGTGGATTTCATTACTGAGAAACGTACAAAAAATTACATTAGCGAGAAATGAACAGCTGCTCTGGATTGGAAGGGAATTAACGCCGGAATCCGGGATTATTAAAGCTTTTAGTGCTTCTATAAAAGTGAGAGGACGCGGGCCAACCGAAATGATATTACTCAGGAACGTGAGAGCAAAATGCAGCCAGCATTGCCACGGCCAGCGGTCTCTTGAACACGCCAATTACACCGCTCGGCAGGAAGATTTATTTCCATTCTTTTATATTTAATTTTTTGGGGGACGGATGGAGGTGAATTTTGGGACATACAAACTTTGTATGTATTTATGCTGAAGTTGCTCTTGTCGTGTAGAGGAAAGTAGATTGAACATTTCATTTCAACTAAGGTTAAGGGTTTATTGCTTCGCTCTCTCTCTCTCTCTCTCTCTCCTCTCGTCTCTCTTCTCATCTCTCTCTCTCCTCTCTCTCTCTCTCTCTGTATGTATGTTTGTTACAGCAAATCCTTAGATTACCAGCTTAGGAACATCGTAAGCTGACATAGTGTGGACTGGCCTTCTGGGTAAAAGATATTTAATCTCTTGATGGAGATTGCTCTCCGAGATTACTTCTGAGGGTTTGATTTCTTAGCTTGCAGTGTGGCTGTATTTTGGTAATTATAAAATGTTGATTTGTTATTTGTATTATTATATTTTTGTTATTCAAAACACTTTTCTGAAGTGAGTCAAAATACCACCAGACTTTCATAGTTTAAGAAGCTCCGGTTGTCTCTGCTGTCTGTATAAGAACTATTTTTTCTTCTCATGCAGAATTTGATCAGTTTTAAAAGCAATGCCACGGTTCGGACGGAAAAGGTTTGTTTGAAAAGAAGGGCGAGAAACCACGTGGTGCTCAATAAAACCGGTTATTTACTTCTTCCTCTTAATTGATTGGTTACTTTTTGCAAACTCCATAAGTGTAGCTTTGATATTCTCAGGAAAGCGTGAATGTTTGTATGGCGTATTTATGTCTGTTACTGAAATTTCCATTTATTTTTTGTTTATTGCCTTCGCGATGTTTATATGTCAGTATCGTCATCTTTTTGCGATGTGTGAAGGAATCTTATGAAAGAGCACACGAGAATTCCATTTTGACATAAAATCCAACAGTTACTATTATTACCAATAAAGAAAATCATAACGCCAATGATATTGCTACTAATAATAACGTGAAGAAATAAATAAAATAAACTATGATATCATAGTAGACCAAAATTCTACTGCATTAACTAAACCCCGGCAGCTGCAACATCTTTGTCATTTGAGGGTAATAGGCTGAAGCTGGGATGGGTTGGAGGTCTGGAAGGAGGTGCTTAGGGTCAGTTTGGGAAGGATAGCAATAACCAATTACTCGGGGACAGATAACCAGAAATAGAGGTGAGTAAAGGTGAATGCGGGGATGAAATGGTGTCTTTTACCTGGTCTGACACCGAAGAATGTTAAAAGATGCACTGCTACTGCTTCCAATGCGTTTTTATACATTATTATTATTATTATTATTATTATTATTATTATTATTATTATTATTATTATTATTATTATTAGCGTGGTTGTGTTGTTGCTGTCCCTGTAGATGTTAAATCTTCGCCGTCCTTATTGATGTTAAAACCTTCACTACTTGCTTTATTATTATTATTATTATTATTATTATTATTATGACCGGTGGATGTTAGAATCTTCACCGCTTATCTTATTATTATTATGATGATCTTCGCTGCTCCTTTTATTGTCAGTATGACTGTGTTGACATTTTCCCCGCTTTTAGTGTTATTATTTTCACGAAGATGTTTTGAGATGAAATACCTTCTTAACTGCAGAAGCTTTGCCTTACCATGTGTTGGTATTTTCGCTCGCAATTGTCATTTCATACCTCATTAAAGTCATTATCAAAGAATGTGTACATCCAGGTATTTAAGTAATTACCGAGGGCGGACTTTGCCCCTAGGAAATTGGAGGAGGAAGGGAGGAGGAGGAGGGGGAGTAATTTTCTTGGCTCTTAGGCAGGAGGATAGTAAGAGGTTTTGCACACTTGAGAGGACTCGAAGTATTTCAGAGACAGGAGGGTGAGGCAATGTTAAATAGAGTAAGGAACGGAAGGCCGAGGTCATTCGAAGTAAAGGACGAAGAGGTCTTGCATACGAAAGTTGAGGAAGTCTTCCATAGTTGAGGATGTACAGGTCTTGTTTACAGGAGGAAAAGAACGAGCGAAGGGCGTGGGTGGTCTATTTAAAGTGAGGTCTGTCGTCTAGGACTGGGAGGGATCTTTTCCTTTCATGTTAGTGGAACTTATTCCCCTCGTCTGTCGTTTGACACATCCTCACCGGCAGTTCCTAGGACCTCAGAAAGCCACCTGTCATGTCTCGGGTGTGTGTGTGTGTGTGTGTGTTTAAGGAGCCTTTGATTGTGTCAGTCACAGTTATGGTATTATTGTCTGTACACAGACAAAGGTGGAATTGTATGAGCTGATAAACACATCAATGATTTTTTTTTTCGTAACTTTTTGCTTTCAACTGAGGAGCATTTTCCGATTCTGTAACCGCTTGAGGGAAGGAATGACTTGGGATCTGATCATTATGCAACTATTGAAGGTCGTAACTGGAGAGAGAGAGAGAGAGAGAGAGAGAGAGAGAGAGAGAGAGAGAGAGAGTTGGAAGGAAAAAGAAAGGAAATGAATATCCCTCATGTGCTTTGTTAAAATAATTACCATGATAAAACAATGAAAGGGCTTCGAAGAGATAAACCTCACCCCACCAGGGCGGAAACAATTCATCATTTCTCTCTCTCTCTCTCTCTCTCTCTGTTATATATATATATATATATATATATATATATATATATATATAGATATATATATATATATATATATATATATCATACACATATACGTATATAATGTGTGTGCGTGTGTGTGCTTTCAGTCCAGGGAAAAGGCGCAACATGCACCAGCTCTTCTTATTTAAGTAGATCAGTCGGTTATTCCCATCCTATAAAATGTGGAGCATTCCCCAGCCAGGTTCATCTTCTCCCAGCCATTAGGTGGCCTTTGACCTCGCCTTTGCCTCCGTAACCGACAACGGATGCTGCACGTTACCGTTCCAGGCCGCTGTTGAGGCCCTTGCCTCCTCCTTCAGCAGGAAAGGGAATCTTAATGATACGGATCGCTTTGGAGCGCAGGACTCCCCATCACCAACCACCCTGGCTGGGAATATCCTGTCGGGCCTTGTAATCAGCGTCCTACGCCTTCCTCCTCCTCCTCCTCCTCCTCCTCCTCCTCCTCCTTCTTTCCTCCCCTTCCAGATAGAGAACGCCTCCCACCCCCCAGACCATCCATCCCTCCGCCCATCCTCCGACCCAACGTCAGATGCGATCCATTCGCAGATACTTGAAGCAAAGGGGTTTCAGGGTTGAGGTGGGGGTGGAGATGGGATAAGGCAGACTTTTAATACCCATTTAACAAGTTGAAGAGGGTAGAGCTTGTTGGGTGCATAGAATATAGTAATAGTAATACAGGAAAAGGAGAGAGAGAGAGGAGCTTGACTAAAAAAAAAAAGTCTCCTTGGCTGTTGTTTTGTCGGCGAACGGGAAAAGCTTATTATGCCCGTTGTTGTTGCATCCTGACGGTCTCATTATGTTCTCTCTCTCTCTCTCTCTCTCTCTCTCTCTCTCTCTCTCTCTCTCTCTCTCTCTCTCACACACACACACCAAAGATTAGAATTTTTACTGACACTGATTACATATTGTGTTGGTATTGTTACACTGATTAACATTTTGAGAATTGCATATTGCCAATGTATATTTTTTTTGTAGCATTTGGATATTATGAGATTACATTTTCAACGTTTTGTCCTTGGGTGCCTTCATGATCTAGTCCCTTCTTTGGTATCTGAGAGACTGATTTTTACACTGCCTCGGTGATCACCTGAATTGTATTCATTTTTTAAAACATTTGCAAGGAGAGAGTTTAAGCTGTATGCAGCCTTCTCTGTGTATTACTTTGTCTTTTTCATGTTCCCAAGTCTGCAGTTTTAAAGCTGAGGTAGGATGTTAGTTTGCCCATCTTGTCCATCCATATCCATAGACAGCAAAATAATATTTTTTCAACATTGAGGTATTTCTCCTTGTATATGAATTTAACGTGTGTGTGTGTGTGTGTGTGTATTATATATATATATATATATATATATATATATATATATATATATATATATACACACATATATATATACACGTACATGCATACTCATTGTAAACATTCATATTTGCGTCCAATTATTGTTATTACAGGCAGCATGCTTTCAAAATCCTGTTTCATCGTTTGGCGAGAAGTCTTATCTTTCTCAAGTTTAATATCCTTAGCTTAGCCTTTGACTCGGGCCTTTCCTATCGACCTGACATGCCTAACCCCTCCTCACGAAGCAGAACCGTCCTTCCTCATGGCTTATTGCCTCTGCTGACAGATGGGGGAAGGTCTCTAGGTTTCGTGTCTGATTTATTTTTATGAGTCTCTTTATCTCCCGCGCTCTGTGTTCCTTGGCGTCGCAGGTTGGGTTTTCATTTTGTTTTTTTTTACTCAAATAAGAGTTCTCGATCTTTAATTTATCTTTGTTATTCTAGAGGAAGTTTAATCAAGAGTGAAAATTCACTTTTATGTACTTCCCTTTGTTTTTTTTCAAATAGCAGCCAAGAGTTACTCTCTTCATATGGTTAAGATAATTTCACTTTCACTTACATATTTTATTGTAGAACTTGTTAAAAAGACTGCTGTTTGCCTTTTCGATATGTCTCAGAAAGTGTTGTGGTTATAATTGATTTCGAAAAGGGACCGGTTTTTTATTGGTCGAACATATTGAAAATAAGGTAGCTGGGGATAATGTAAGTATAAAAAATTGTTTATTGATTTTATTTCCAGTTGTAATTAATATATATTTTCATTGAATGCAAGAACTTGAATTTAGCTTTCTGTTACTTTTACTTAATAATTTTTCATACTATTTATGTGTGGAATGGAAAAAACCTGTAAGCTAAAAAAAAGAAGGAAATATACAGCAATGTCACTTAGAAAGAAATGTTGAATGAGTTACAGGAAGTAAAAAGGTTGAAGTATCAATCTGTCCGACTAAGTTGTTAGACGTAACATCGAGAAAATCGAAACAAAATGGTTTGTAAACAGTTTGAGTTAAAAATTGCCATTACTGATAAGCGTGAGTATATCCGCAATAAATCTTGGAGTTGTATTGAAGTGGATATTGTTGTTTAAGCTCTCTCTCTCTCTCTCTCTCTCTCTCTCTCTCTCTCTCTCTCTCTCTCTCTCTCTCTGCTGATAGCTCTAATGATCTGTGAATGGTTTGTGGCAATTATTTGTGAATGAATTTCATTGTGGTATGTGAATGAGCTGTGTAATAGTAAATTGTTGGGTGGTTGTTGATTGAATTTTCAGAATATGATTTGTTAACCTGAGTTCTGTGATAATGATGAGAGCGTTGTTAAGTTGTTTGACGCTCCTCTTGTTAAGAATTGTATGAGGAAGGGGGAGGAGAGAGTTGAATCCCTCAGGGGAGGAGGAAGAAAGTTCTTTCGTAAGGCAAAGTGCTGAGATACAACTTGCTCTTACCGTTGTAATCTTCGGCTTTGTGATGGAACACGACTCATTTACATTGAAAGGCAAATTGTGTCCACATGGTGACGGAATTTCATTCTCTCTCTCTCTCTCTCTCTCTCTCTCTCTCTCTCTCTCTCTCTCTCCATGAACTTTCAGAGAGAACAAACAGCTTACAGTTGTGTTAATTAGTTCCGAAGAATGCCAGTTGGAAAGGCCTGTTTGTTAAAATAACCGTATAGCCATTTTTCATTTGGTAAGCAGCCTCTTGTTCCGTGACATTTTACGTCGGGACTTGCCACTGTTATTATTATTATTATTATTATTTCAAGGAACAGATGCAGACCCCCCTGAACTCTCTTTAGAAGTGTCATCATACACACCGGAGAAAAATGCAAAACAATATTATTATTATGATTATATCTATTATATATATATATATATATATATATATATATATATATATATATATATATTTGGTCTATCACAGTTATCCTTTTCGGCTGGGTGGTTTTTACAGTGTGGAAGTCTTTGTTGCCTCCTGCCTCCTTAGGAGTCCATGAGTTTTCTTACTATTTGATCTGTTTCTAGTAGCTCACTCTTCTGGAGGAATCCTGGAGCTACTTCAGCATCTAGTTTCTCCAGGTTCCTTTTCAGGGATCTTGGGATCGTGCCTAGTGTCCCTATGATTATGGGTACAATTTCCACTGGTATATCCCATATCCTTCTTATTTCTATTTTCAAGTATTGATATTTATCAATTTTTATCTCTTTATCTCTCATCTACTTTGGTGTCCCATGGTATTGCGACTTTCTCTTGATTTCTCATCTACTTTGGTGTTCCTTGGTATTGCGACATCAATGAGTGATGCTTTCTTCTTGATTTTATCAATCAACGTCATGTTTGGCATATTAGCACGTATCACCCTATCCGTTCGTATACTATAGTCCCAGAGGATCCGTGGCTGATCGTTTGCTATCACTCCCTCAGGTTGGTGTTCGTACCGCTTATTACTGCAAGCTAGCTGGTGTGTCATGCACAGGTTTCAGTGGAGGGTTTTTGATAACTGAATCATGCCCTTTTTTGTACTGGTTCTGTTCAAGTGCTGGACATTTGCTTGTTATGTGGTTTATGGTTCCGTTTTTCATATTGCACTTCCTGCTTATGGGTGAGATGTTATTTCCGTCTATCGGTCTTTGAACATATCTGGGCCTGATCTTGTGCCGCTATTAGCATTCCTTCTGTTTCCTTCTTGAGTTCTCCCCTCTGTAGCCATTGCTATTTCATTGCTGGCCAGTTCTTTAGTCTGCCTCATGCACTGTCCGTACGTTGGTTTGTTGTGTTTCTGCCTTTCACATTTCCGGCGTTGACTTTTAACTTGAGTATCGACTTAAGTCACTGCATGTATTCTTCCCTGATCGTGTCCTTCATATCTTCGTGTTTTATATCCTCTCCTTCTATTATTCCTAGGTCTTTGTAATCTGCCTCATTTATGTGTTTGATGCTATTCCCGTCTGGTAGCTTTACCCCTTCAGTCCTTGTATGTTGACCAAGGCCCATTTTTCTATCTCAAACTCCATCCTGATGTCCTTAGAAACAATCTTTACAGTTTTGATTAGGGTTCTGCTTTTACCATACAGCTTGATGTCGTCCATAATATGATATAATAATAATAATAATAATAATAATAATAATAATAATAATAATAATGATTATTATTATATTATTATTATTATTATTATTATTATTATTATTATTATTATTATTATTATTATTATTATTATTATATTTTTGAGAAGACGATTCCCCATTCATATGGAACAAGCCATCAAAAGCCATTGACTTGAAATTATTATTATGATTATTATTATTATTATTTTTTATTATTATTATTATTATTATTATTATTATTATTATTATTATTATTATTATTTTATTATTATTATTATTATTATTATTATTATTATTGAAGACGAACCCCTATTCATATGGAACAAGCCATCAAAAGCCATTGACTTGATTATTATTATTATTATTATTATTATTATTATTATTATTATTATTATTATTATTATTATTGTTATTATTATTGAGAAGAAGAACGAACCCCTATTCATATGGAACAAGCCATCAAAAGCCATTGAATTGAAATTCAAGCTTCTTAAGAACATGCTGTACATTTGAAAGAAGTTACAGAAGATAATACGAAATTTAAAAAGAAGAGATTAGTTATAAGAAGAAGGAAAGAAATAAGATGCACAATATGAAGAAAAAAGGAAAAGTACTCTTTGTATGATTTTACGTGTTAAGGATATGGTTACATAAATGTTGTTTCAAGAATTGAAAATCTGAAAATTAAAGGTAACGCTAGTTGAGGCCACTTGTATAAAATGTGTTCTTAGTCGTCGACTTGAAAGTAGTGAAGTGCTCAAGTTGAAGCGAAATTTCCATGATGTCGTAATGATATCATGTCAATCTGATTTTTGGAAAGAATTTAGTTTGTTGTGGAGGAACTACTTGAATGTGACGCCATGGGAAAGAAGTAAGACAGCTAAATAAATAGTTACGAAGGAAACCCATCAAATATAATTGTTAATGCTATTATATTTTCCTCTAATTAGATGACGATAATAATACCCATATCGTAAAATATATATATATATATATATATATATAATATATATATATATATACTATATATATATAATATATATAGTGACGAAGTGGGCAGAGTATCTGGGTCTGGATACCATTAATACTTGGGGGGGAGTGGGCAAGAGTATCTGGGTCTGGATACCATTAATACTTGGTGCATGAAATAGTCTAAGATCTGTGTCTGGACACCATTTGTTAACCCAAATTGCCAAGTATCTGGTTACTACACTTACCATTTGTACTTGCTAATACAAGAGACCCTTTTATTCCTGGGTCTGGGACACCCTTTGTACTTAGGGCACAGTTCATTCAAGTACTTGGTTGTTACTTACCTCACTACAGACAGACACGCCTGACCCTTCATCACAAATAAAATACTAAACGACTGAATACTCCTAAAGGTAAGAGTGATCCCTTTTTTCTAACTGAACAGTCAAGAAAACAATCAGTCTAAGTTCATTAAAATATGTGTGAGGTAATCTTAATTAAAGGGCATCACTCGTGCAAATTCAAATTTAAGTATTTCCCTGATTCTGTTTTATTTGTGGGAAACGTCACAATTATCACTCTATATTTCTACCTAGACAAAAAAAATATCATGCTGGCGGTTAAATGAAATACTCATATAAATCTTAAATACAAAAATTTATTTCTAAATTCAAAATTTATAAGTGAAATACACAATCTCAGGGAAATTGTTATTACTTGAAACC
>NC_061102.1:43027397-43039897 GCF_015104395.2 Macrobrachium nipponense | reverse complement strand
CGACACTGTAAAAGTAATATCATTGAATCTTGGTTCATCAAAACAAATAATGGAAGTGTTCTAAATTTAAATCTTGGTTCGTTTAAACTCGATATCTTCATAATTTAAAAAAATTGTAGATGAATATAAGCAACAAAATTAATATATCCATTCAGTTGTAGAAGTGTTTTTAGACTGTATGGCTAAGCTTCAGTTTCTCTTATGGTTAAGTCTGTTTTAATTTGTGACTGTGTGATATCCGATTCTCCTTGATTATCTCTTTGATTTGTACCTTTTGACAATTAGCCATCGGGTATTCTTGATCTTTTTGTTTACCTTGTAACTTTCTTTTCAACTGTATCTCATTTGTGCCTCGACAATGTCTCATTAAAGGACGAAAGCTCTTGGTTAGAATTCGGCCTATTATGTTTCCCGTGGTACATGATTTTTATATATATATATATATATATAATATATATATATATATATATATATATATATATATCACTATATATACGTGTGTATATATATATATATATATATATATAATGTTATATATTTATACATACATACATACATACGTACGCACATACAGTATATAATATAACCACGCATCAATTTACTCTCAGTTCTTACTACTGTTTGTGTTTGGGGATCGACTACTGAAAGATCTTTACAGGTAAAATACGCACGGTTGATTTTTACGTGTGATGTAAGCCAGTGTAAAGAGAAGTGAATATACATGTGGGTTTTGCATTGGTTTTAGTGTCGCAGGCCCTAAGCTCCTTACGAAATGTCAGACGGCAGTCCTCTTCATTTTGTATAGGGTTGTCTGGATTCACGGTTGTAGGTGCAGTTGCTTAAAATAGACTGGAAACCCAGTGCAAAATTGCTGAAACTACATATAGGTTGAGTTTTATTGTAAAGGCGTTGAAGATAGGTTGGAAATTGGAAGCTGTTTCTTTTCTAATTAGATTGGACGTCAATGGTGTGATGAATTGTTTACATAAAGTTGTTCTAAATATCCAAAATGTTACCTAAGACTTTTAATTGCAGTTCATTCGTAACTCTAAATAGTTCTAAATGACTAAAATGGGTCGTACATCAGCTTTTCTAAAATTTCAGTCACTGCAGTAAACTGTAATTTGGTGTTGGCAGTGAAACTTTATGGGTAATATTTGATATTTTAGATTATTATTGAATTCGAAATTGTTTTTGTGTGCTATATTTTTTTCATGTTTTAGTGTTTAATTTTATGATTTTCTGTTGTTCCTTTTAGTTAAGTTTCTCGAACGAGTCTCCTGTGTTGGTTTCTTTCATATCAGTGATCGTGATCTCTCTCTCTCTCTCTCTCTCTCTCTCTCTCTCTCTCTCTCTCTCTCTCTCTCTCCTCTCCAAGACCACGGAACCTGAGCTATAATACCCTTGGATCCTTAAGAGATATCAAGTGTTCTTTCTAGGGGAAGTTGGATATTCTGGTTTTAGACAGTTGCCCATGCGGTATAAGCAATCTCTCTCTCTCTCTCTCTCTCTCTCTCTCTCTCTCTCTGCGATTCTTCCGATATCTCAGAATAACATTATGATTAAATTTTTTTCTTTACATTTATTTCTCTCAGCTTCCGTTGTGTGTAAGAACTGGTTTTGACATCTACTGGTATATATATGGTTTGCTTGTACTAGCGATAATTGTAAATATGTTTGATTGCCTTTTTCAATTGAGAGAGAGAGAGAGAGAGCGAGAGAGAGAGAGAGAGAGAGAGAGAGAGATAATGAATCCTAAAATCCTTGAAATTTCCTCTCTCTTAAGCTGTTATCTTGAAGTAGTAAAGCATGGTATAAAAAAAAATGATAATAAGTTGCCCTTTCCGTCGGACTTCGCGCAAGAAAATTAATGCAGATCTCTAAGTCTGAGATATTAGTTGCAGCATCAGAGCAAATTAATGTTGGCATCACCGCGTAATGGCTCTGGGAATTAACCGTCCTTCATTTGTATTCCATAACGGATTGACGTAATTATGTGTATATGTTTGTCCATTAATACTGAATGGAATTCTAAATGAACCCAGTCATGTTATTCGCGTAAAGTAAACAGTTGATTTTTAATTCATGCTCTCTCTCTCTCTCTCTCTCTCTCTCTCTCTCTCTCTCTCTCTCTCTCTCTCTCTCTCTCACTTATCGTATATTTTGAAAATTAAGCAATTAAAATGTGAACAATTAGCTCTCTCTCTCTCTCTCTCTCTCTCTCTCTCTCTCTCTCTCTCTCTCTTATCGTATTATTTTGAAAATTAAGCAATTAAATGTGAACAATTAGCTCTCTCTCTCTCTCTCTCTCTCTCTCTCTCTCTCTCTCTCTCTCTCTCTCTCTCTCTCTCTCTCAATTAACTAACATTTGAAGAAGACCCTAATGCAGATACAAACCCTAAATTATAAAAAGTCGGTTCTAAACGGGAAGCGATAATGATGGTGAATTATGAGTGATGAAAACGCGATAATGAGTCATTAGAGTAAATATTTGTTTTGCTTCCTAATGAATGTTTTAGATTGGTGTTTCATTTCAACTTTAGTACTTACTCGTCGTTAGTCATAACTAATTTCTGATAGGAACTGTATGAGATAGGATTGTTTGACCTTTTATAACTGAAATGATTAAACACAGCTGCTGTTATTCAGTAACGAGCTCGTTAGGGCGCGTCTCCATTATGCTCCCGATCTCTTACCTCTAACCGGGGGGGAGGGGGGGGGGGCAAACAGTTTTGTACTAGTTGGAGGGTGGATGTCTCCCCTACCATCCCGTTCCCCTATCTTCCTCGCCCCCACCCGGGCGGACAAACTGGTTTGCAGGGGCGAAGAGGGTGGCTGTGTCATGTTTCCAAGAACTTGAAGGGAAATCTGAAGCATAGAGTGAAATGATGTGGAAAATAGCCATTTGAGCTTCAAATTTGGATGTGATCTTAACAGCTGCTGAAAGATTCTTAGTGTGAAGAACACTAAGAATGACTGGCGAGACAGATGGTCAAGTATTTTAGACATTTTACCAAACGCTGCAGAGTTAGAGTCATGTACGAAATTTTCGGGGAATGAGAAATAAAGATAAGTAGTCCTCATATTTCCTGGCGACATACGTAGGCTGCCAAAGATCGCAGGTTGGTGTTGTTTAGAAATGTGGTATATATGCTGAGCACGAACACCGTTCCTTGTAAGCCATTCGGTTAATGTGATGGGAAAATATGACCTATGAAAATGGTCATTATTGCACTTGCTTCTAATAGTAGTAGTTGTCATGAATACAGTTATTATTGTCTTGTTGTTTTTGTCGTTATCATGAACATAAATAACATAAAAGTAATAATGGTAAAATAATCTAAATCATTATAGTTACTATGATCAACACTTCTGCCACTGACGCCGCTTCAGATGGTATTAATGCTGTGGTTATCATTCATTTGCATTTGGCAATACAGCGGCGCCTCTCTTAAGACATCAATTGCACTGCGGTTCCGTTAAGTGATTCAGAATACGTATTCACATGAGCGATCTTGATGTGCTGTGCTTTGGAGATAACGGAGAGGTTGTATGTTATTGTCATTTTTGCTTTTGATGTTGAAATAAGTAGTAGAATTATTATGGTTTCATCTTATATTTTTCGAAAATAAGTAGTATTACATGTGTGGTTTCATTGAATTTTTCGAAATCACGTTGTTTTCCAGTAAAGCTTAGCCCCAGGAAAACAGCTGTTTCTGCAACCATCGTGAAGGATGGGTTATTACTATTATTGATATTATTATTATTATTATAAAGAGTTCTTTTTATTGTTGCTTTTTCATCAGTAAATGTATTCTCCTAAATATGGCATGAATGTAGGAAAAACAAAAAAATCAGACAATCCAACATCCATGACAATCCAACATCCTTTTCAAGGGAGTTGTAAACTGAGAGGGACCTAGAAAGAATTTTGACTCCTGAATGGATGGTCATTCGGTTACTGTTTTTGATGGCGAGATCAGGATGACTAAAATAGCCAAAATCTATGTTTCTTGGTGTAGCAGAGGTTCAGTGAAAAATACGTTAAGTAATTTATCGTTGTTCTACATTTGTTTTTGCTTCCAAAGAACATTGTCGTGTACTCAACAATTGGGAAGTGAAGTAAAATTCTTGTTGTTGCAGAAAGTTCCCTTCCGGACTCCAAGTGCTTCTCAGATAGGTGGCGCCACACGTGTTGAAGTAGTGCTTAATGGAGCGCGGAAGATATGTTTGTACTTCCTGGTCGCATTCCTAATTCGCTGCATGATCTTACGAATTCTCTACCGGATTTTAAAACTGAAAGTATTATGCAAAGTTGAATGGATTGTTACTAGATTATCAAGATGACTGTGTCAATACAGAAAAATATGACGAAATATCTTGACTCCGAAGATTCGCAAATCTTGGGGAAAATTTTTTGCCATATAAGGAGGATTTTTTTTAACATATAAGGAGGATTTGATTTTTTTTTTTAAATAGCTGTTTTGAAAATATTTCCCGAAATCTGAAAAGGATTTAGAGTTCTAGAATAAAACTTCAAGAGGACTTGACAAAAATCAGTTACAAAATCTTATCCGGCTTCAGAAGAACATGACTGTTGTTTCAGGCCAGTGTGAAACACTTGAGTCCATTTGTCATGTTAATAATAAAGCGACGTAGCCTTTGTATCGCGGAATGAAATCGCGGCGATCCCTCTGCACCTTCGAGTAACGGGATAGGTCATTAGAGATTCAGCAGTTGAGGAAAGGTCTCATCGTCTCGCAGAATTTTTAACGTAACTGATACGTAATGGCTTCGCATATGACAGCATTTCCCTGACTTACGATATTGAATTCAGTCATCTCTCCGCCGGTGGATGGGGGCGGGGGAGGACTCGTTCTTCGTTTTTTCGCTTTCTTGGGAACTTCTTACGGTATATTCGATTGACCGTCCACCTATTTAGACCGCCGGTAGTAGATGAATGGCCGGGATTCCGGTCAGATATTATGCTGGGTAACAGTGGTGAAGTACGTTTCTTCAGGTCAGGTGGATTTACTCCTAGTTAATTATAGATATAAGTAAAGAACGGGAAGGACTGAGGATTGGCAGAAATGATTAGGCTTTTGTACGTTGAAGTATTGTCATATACAATAAGTGAAGCCTAAGTGCCAATAGATTTGAGCCAGTCGCCCAGCTGAAGAGGGGAAATTCTAATACAATGGAAGAAAAAAGAAAGAAAGAATGAAAGTAGCGGTAGTGTTGGGGGGAGGGGGGGGGCGGAGGTTGCCACAGATAGATAATTTGACGAGTGGGTTTTCTGTCCCATAAGGCCTTCCTTTCTTGAAGAGTAATCATTTTATTGTAGAGGATTTTGTCCTATTTTCTCCTTTAGAGTTAGATTTTTATGGTGTTGTCCGTTATGTTACCTGTTATATAAAAACAAGTTCATTCCCAGTTATTTGGCTTGCAGGTTTTTGTTTCCTTTTATGTTCACTTATTGTGCTTTACTACTCTCAGTCCACAAGTGTTTTATTCTCTTCCTTTTTATGCGCGTCCAAACTGCCAAGAAAGAAGTTGACAGATTCTCTCTATTCGCTTTGGTGTGAACTTTTTCTTCACTACAGTGTATGTCATTTCCTAGAAATGAATGTATTCACCATTCATGATATCATTTTATGGAGGTAAAATACGAGTATTTACTACACATACTATTATTTTAGAGAAAATGACCCATATATTCACTATTTATGATACCTCTATTTTTAAAGAAAATAGTGACACAAAAACTCGTTATTCATTACATGTGTAGATGAAAAAAGATGATGTCAATATTCACCACTCAGGATATTTTTTTTAAGATTGTGTTGAAGATGGCAGTGAAATGAAAAGGTAGTGGTAAAAGTGCAACGGCGAGAGCGCATTTCTGACATCAGGTTTCGAGGTGTCTGAAGTATTATTTGAAACTTCCCGAAAGCTTCGGAAGCTGGGTTTCACGTCTATTAGTGGATGAGTAAGGGTGCCTGGGTCGTCCTCGTAAAGCTTAAGGTTGGTAGAATAGAACCAGTTACTCCATAGCTAGAGGGGACCTAAGAGAGAGAGAGAGAGAGAGAGAGAGAGAGAGAGAGAGCAGGAAAAAAAAATAATGAAAGACCCTATTTTTGTTCAGATAATCCCACCCGTCCTTAACTTGCGCCCCTGACTTGCAGCATTGTAGTTATTAACGTCCTTATGTTTGCTGGTGTGTGTGTGTTTGTGTGTTTGTGTGTGTGTGTGTGTACTGAGTATTATTTGGCTAGTTTTATCACTATTCTCTGTGTACATTTTTATATGATACATTAATAAAGTTCTTTTCTCAACTAAAAGTCTTTTTAAGAAATCTTCTGTCAACAGAAAATAATCCATTATCAATTATTGTTTTTTATGTTGCTTTAATCTTTGTACCAAATTGTCATCCACCAACTATATTAATTAAGAATTTTCTTGTGTGCATCGCATAATAATACCTTGCGACATATTGAAATGAATGATTATAAGCTGGGGGAAGAAGGTTCTGTGGCTTGAAGTAATAATAATCCTGTATCAGTCAGTGAGTCAGTCCTTCGTCAAGAATATGATAATGGTTGCTTACTGTTTGTGAGTTGTATAGTAATTTATTTTATGAACGTGGTTGTAAAGTTACATATAGTGATAATATATATCGTTTTTTGTGATACTATATATGTAAATTTGCATTTAGGGCACACAAATAAGATCACATTATTTTTTTCTCTAAATACGTTCTCTTTGAATATGCAAATGACAATCATTACTACAGTCGTTATCTAGCAACTGTGTCTGATAGACTTAAACAGCGAACCTCGCCGGACCCAATGATTTATATACGCAATATATGTATGTATACATATACATATATATATATATATATATATATATATATATATATATATATATATATATGTAAAAAATAGATATTGTATGTTTACACGTAATCTCTCTCTCTCTCTCTCTCTCTCTCTCTCTCTCTCTCTCTCTCTCTCTCTCATTTCCCAATGCCATTGTACCCTAAGAAGGCAATTCTTAGTAGCCCGAAGGGTCGCGATTTGCATAACACCATCCGACAGATGGGTCTCCATCGTATTAAAGAAACGATCTTACAGTTTTGTTTTCGGGTGGGGGTTGAGGGAGAAGCGTCCGTGTGTTGCCGTGACAAGGATTGCCGACTTATATGGACCTTTGACCGTGAATAGTTTTGGGATTCTCTCTCTCTCTCTCTCTCTCTCTCTCTCTCTCTCTCTCTCTCTCTCTCTCTCTCTCAACAGTACGACAAGGCTACGTGAATACATGTGACACTATGAATACAGAAAGAAATATTTGCGAAAGAACGAATTTCTATTTTATATGTGAAAAAGTTGTCATCAGGTTCAGCTTATGAAGAAATCACAGTGAATTGATGAAGTTGGTTGGAATGAATTTGCGTTGTGTTTCCGGATTTATTTTAGAAATTCCACCCCAAGGGTTTAAATTCTTTCCTATTGTCTTAAAGTTGTCATTTTGTTCAGATCCGAAGGCAACAGGTTTGTCTGTCTTATCAATGTCTAACGTAAAAATACGTAACGGAACTTTTAGGGTGCAAAAAAGAAAAAAAAAATTAAATTGCAGGTACCTCCATGATTATTTTGGATTGCTCTCCTAATGCTTGTGGTTTAATGAGATTACTCCCTACGTGAATGAACAGACAGCAGCAATTAATTGTAATGCATTTAGATTTAGGGTTGGGGAGGGTGACCTCAGTGTAATTAATTTACAAGGGAAGGTCCAACAGTAATCGGGAGTTTTATTTGTTTGTTTTGTTTGTGTCCATGTTTTTGACAGATTTTTGTTTGATTGCAAATAAATGTTCTTAGTGTCGAGGAACTTGGTTATTATTATATTGATTCTTATGATGGTAATTTAAAAGAAAATCATCGGTTTTTGGACATTTTGGAAGAGAGGGCAGCAGGTAACTTAAATAGACCTGATTTAATCTGGTTTGGGTATCAGGCTTCTTTTTGCATAACACTAGTCTGGACTTTGAAGAGTTAATGATCATTTTCTTATAACTTTTCATTATTAAAGGTTTTTATTTCGCCAGCGGTAACTTGTGGAGAAAGGATGGAAAATAATTCAATAGTAGTCACTGAGAAATATTACATGTAGGTACTCAGCTCCTGTTATACAAATTTGGGTATGCGTGTGTGTGCGCGTAATAAATGTTTGTACATGTTTATCTGCATCAGAGAGTCTGTGTATTTCCGTTTATTCATCGGTTTTACTTTTATAAGTAGTAGCTGATTCCTTTCTCATAAGGAATGAAACCAACTTATTCCATACAAGAATTCCAATCCTGGCCATATGCCGCTCCTCAGTATTTCAGTGGTAAAATTAGTTGTCCTTTATTCGTGACGTTTCCAGCATTTACAGCAAGATGAAGGTAATTTCATATCATTATCATCTGGTTATTATTGTTCATAATGTTTTCACAGGGTATTCCCAGTGGTTACAGTTATCAGTGATGTTATTGATTTTCACAGCAGCATCGTCGTAAGTTTTACGACAGTTGGTGTCCCTGAAAATGTAGCTCTTCAGCGTCTGGGTTTTAGCATTGTCTTTGTTCTGTTGGTGCTTCTGCCACTGCGTTCGGGGAAGCAATAACATCCCTGGTGACCTTTGACCTTCACACACAACACTGCTTGCATGCATGCACGGAGGAGGAGGAGGAAGAGGAGGAGGAGGAGGAGGAGGAGGAGGAGGAGGAGGAGGAGGAGGCGACTATCAAGTGATGCGCATTGATTTTGAATTTGCCTTGGTACCTTTCAGAAACGCAGCTGTAAAGGAAAGGAAGGAAAGGGCTAGAGAAAGGAAAGAAGCGAAAAACAGGAGAGGGAAAATGAGAGGATGCCTTTACAGGAATGGTGGAGAGCGACCCTCCAGGCATTGAGGGCCTTTCAGAAACACAGGTGTAAGAACGAGAAGTGGAAAAGAAAAAGGAGAGGGTCAATAATTGGAGATGGTATAGCATGGGGAAATACAAGGATTTACGGTCGGTTTAAAAGGATACTATTGTCGACGTTTTGACAGTGGCCTGGCTATGATCTGGGGTAGAGCTTAAAAAAAGAAAGAAAGAAAGGAAACTGAAAGAAGAGAGAATGGAAAGGAATAAAGTGGAAGACTGGAAGAAAAAAGATAAAGGAATGGGACGAAGATTCTCTCAACATTATGGAAAGTGATGCTATTTTTCTTATCTGGGTTCCCTGCCTTGGTACCTTTTCAAGATGATATAGTACCATAGAAATGGTACAAAGATCTATTAAGATACAGGTACCATAATCTTATAAAAGAATTGTGGTAATTTACGTACAAGAACTCTACTATTTTAAAAAGATAATGGAAAGGAATTCTTAGAGAATACATAAAAGGTGTAATCATTTTATTGTAGATAATATAAAGGGAACTGAAACATGCTATTATCGATAAACACTCACTTGCTTACACACACCACACACACACACACACACACACACACACACACACACACACACACATATATATATATATATATATATATATATATATTGTTATATTATATATATATTTCGGGTACTAGTTTTTTATAAGGACCGTTGGTGGGTAAAACGTATTATGTTAAAATAATTTTCTTCTTTCTCTTTGTCTCTTTTTCCCACGAAAACATTGACAAATCACGGGATAAAAAAGAAAAAAAAAACGCTGGGGGTGGGGGTTGGTGGGGGGGACGATTATCACATAAAGCCAGTATGGTTACTCTAATCACTGTTTTTTGGTGGAACCATTCAGAGAAGACCCTGGTGTCTAAGACTATGGGAACGTCCTCCTTATTTACAATATATCTTAAACAGGTAGAGTCCAGTGTACCCTTTTATCTTTCGGCCCCCACCGCGTCCCCAACCCACTCGTGTTTATGCAGTGCGTTGCTAAATGGTCTGCTCTAGAAGGACAGCTTTATTTTGGGGGGATGGGGAAGGGCTGTTGGAGGGGCGCATCATGTTGCTATACTTACTCGGAATAATGTGAAAGAGAGCAACAGGTTGACTGGGCTCTTCGTCTCCTTCCTTTCCTTTAGCTCAGGATTTTGCTGGAATGTCTTACTTTTGGATGTATGAAGATGAACAGGAGAGCGTCTCTTATAAAAAGTGCACTCATTTCGATCTGTATTTTCTTAATGGTAGTTATCTCTATAAATTTTCATCTTCTTAATGGTAATTATGTCTATAAATTTTATAAGAAATATTGTAGTTAATTCCTATGAATGGGGCATATCTTTTTTCAGGAAGATGTGTTTCAGTTAAAGTTTTGTGGAAGATGATTTGAGTATTCAGTTTTTCAGCCGTATGGGTACGTCTATGTCTGGAAGCTGCTTTCAACTCTAGAAGAAAATGAGTGAGGAATGAATTTGAATCACTTCCAGTAGCAGTGTATTTCAGTTTATTTCCTGTTTGGAGTGTGTACATTTACTTTTAATGAGGATATAATTTCATTCATTTGTATATGAAGAATAATTACCATGGCTCGCATTTAAGGTCCACTCTATTTCCAGCTGGTTTCCTTGTCACTCAACCGCCGCCTTTGAGGGACCCTTTAGAAGTAGGAAATAGAGCCTTGGCTTTTCAGCCCCTGAGTATCTTCTACCGCCAATTTCCTTCCCCTGGTGGGTGCCCTGTTTGTCAGCCTTTGGTTCAGACCCCTTGAGGGAGACCAAATCAACTATGCTTTTCAAGCTGATGCCTTCGTTCATTACGCTGAATTGGGTCATGATGGGGAAGTCATCCTCTTCACCTTTCCACGAACACTCGGTCGTTTATGTATTCATTCGGTAGAATTTCCCTTCAGTTGCTCAATGGAATACTTACGCTAAACGGTTTTGGATGGAACTGGCTGATAACGAACAAAATAAATGAAGTATGAGAAAATGATGCACCTACCATTTGTACCTAATGAAATTTAACAAATTTTAACTCTCCGTTGCTTACGTCATAGGTCATGACGTGCGCACGCGTGCTAAAGACACTTCGTTTCGTTTTTCATGTTACTCACTTCAGAGCGATGTTAAAGGAGGTCCAATATTCACCTCGATAATAGGAACAAAATTTAATGCCAGTGCGCTAATGTTAGATAGCTTGTAATTCGTGAGAAATCCAAAGCACAGTCTCTCTCTCTCTCTCTCTCTCTCTCTCTCTCTCTCTCTCTCTCTCTCTCTCTCTCTCTTACTTGAAAACCCTTCGTGATAATGAGAAAAGCTGATAAGATTTTGATCAGATGTCTGGTCGGTATCGCGTTAGGAGCAAAGAGTCAGTCCTCTCTTCGCGACGTCACATCTTGTTATCTTAGGGAACATCGCGGTGTCCTGCTGAAGGTGTTATTGATGATGTTGCGTTTTGGGTGATGTGTTATTGATGACGTTCTCCGGGAGATATTTCTTTATTACCCCTGTTTGGGGGAATGAAGGGACATGGGGAACGGCACTAAGGAAGACGAGAATGGGGAGGCGGAAAGAAGTTGATACAGAAGATGGAGGGAGCAAGAATGAAGAGGAAGATGAAAAGACAAGTGAAACCGGAAGTGCGCATTTCCTTTGTGAGGAAGTAGTTGTCTCTTCACTTAAAGAAATAGTGGGGACGCTCTTCACTTGGAGACAACGATAAAGACTTTGCACAGACAAAGAGAGCAATAAACCGTTTTTTGTTATTGATGAGTAATGGAGGAGAGAGAAAGTGCATCCCCTCCGAAAGAAAGATTAAATGTAGATTATTCCCCTTTCAGGGCAGATATCGGTATCTGTTCAATATGATACCGAAAGCGAGAAAAAGAGTTGTTTGTTGTCGTCGGGATGCACGAGGCTCTACAGGTGGTTGCTGGAAGGAATGTTGATGTCCCCTTGTTATTAGCGGAACAAACTTGTCTCAGATAATTTTGCTCTGCTTTGTGGGTCTCTGTAACCTAATTTTGCTTCCTTCCTCTGATACACATCTTTGAGGTGGTTAACGGATCCGGCAGCTTAAGACAATATAGCCAAACGTTGTTTTGCTGCCAATTCATAAGATTCATTCCTATTGAGTTCTTGTGTATTTTTATTGACTATTTCAATTCCCTTAATGTCATGAAATAATTACCTAGGTTTATGCTAATTTCCTTATAAGTATTCTTTCTTCATTACAAAAGTCTTTTTGATGATACCTTTGATATTGTTTACGCTTTTTTTCTATGAAGGTAGTTGTTCAGCATTCTAAGTATGATTTACTCTTGCTGTGGTAAAATGTTGAATACGTACATTCAGTGTACACATGCAGGATCACTCGCGCTTTTGAGTTTCTTAACTTACTTTAACTCATGCCGGTCCTAGCAGACTCCCAATAATATATTTATATGAAAAAGGTTGGATGTATTTTTCTGGTGCCACACGGGAACGTTTGAATACCGCTTTGGCGCAAACAGCATTCATTGTCTGC
>NC_061102.1:43017397-43022397 GCF_015104395.2 Macrobrachium nipponense | reverse complement strand
TTCTCATACTGCAAAATCTCAAATCACAGTCCTTCCTTAATATCATATATAATCCTCCTACCAAGCCATAGTAGGCAACTATTCATTTATTTTTATTTGAAAATATTTCTTTTTATTTATTTATTGCCACCCAAAATGACATCGATACCGGCTCAAAGAACTCTGCTTGAGGTAGAATTAAATCTTTTGATGGAAACAAAGAAAGAACTCTAGTTTCAAGTGTTTAAAGGTAATCGGTATTTACGTAAGCATTTATTAATACATTTAATTTTTATTCGGAGCAGATTCATCATTTTCAAGCGTTTAATACCGAGAGAGAAAAGTTAGTGATTAATCATTTTTAATGGAGAAGTGATTAAGGTAGTTAAACTTCAATAATTTGTGAATGTGGAAATATCAACTTTTAGTTTTCTGTAAAACTATTGAGATGTCTTTTGTCTGTTTGTACACACTTATTCCCGTCAGCACGTTTTCTAACCCCTCGTAGATCGTAAAAAAACTACTGAGACTAGAGGGCTGCAAATTGGTATATTGATCATCCACCCTCCAACCATCAAACACAAAATTGCAGCCCTCCAGTTTCAGTAGTTTGTTTGTTTGTTTGTTTGTTTGTTTTGAGTTAGCCATAATCATGCGTTAGGCGATATAGGACTTGCCACCACTGAGCCGTAGTTGAAGTTTCATGCGCCTCGGGACATACAGTATTACACCAAGACCACCGGAATATAGATATGTTTTCGGTGGCCTTAATATTGCGCTGTACAGAAAACTTGATTGTGCTGTAGAAACGTCGGCGCCCTTTTTACTATTTTCTGTTGTCTTGAATATAGTTTGAAAATTCTTGAGGTCTTTCACTAAGTACAAACCACTAGTTTACTATTCTAAAGCTTGGCCCATAGTGGCGTTTTCTTATGCAA
Source organism: Macrobrachium nipponense (assembly GCF_015104395.2). Taxonomy (NCBI): domain Eukaryota; kingdom Metazoa; phylum Arthropoda; class Malacostraca; order Decapoda; family Palaemonidae; genus Macrobrachium; species Macrobrachium nipponense. The sequence goes on along the minus strand of NC_061102.1, from coordinate 43,021,480 downwards.
TGGTTTGTGGCCCTGAAATCGTTAAAGCTGCATTGTTTTATTTATTTTTTTAACATATAGTTGGGACTGAATGCATGGATATGAAATGATGTAAGTGTTTGGATGATAAGGGAATTGTTAATTCGTGTATCAACTCTAAAAGCTATTAGTTTATCATTCAATTGCTATTACTTTTCAAAACTTAACATAGCATGTGATAGCTTTTCAAAATGTAAAAGTTATGCTCTTCCCCATTGTGTGTGTGTGTGTGTATATATATATATATATATATATATATATATATAAATGTGTGTGTGTGTGTGTGTTTGTGTGTGTATGTGTGTGTCTATTTGTTTATATATATATATTATATATATATATATATATATATATATATACTGTATATGTGTGTGTTTACTGCAGGCAAAACAATCATAACTAATTGAGGTCCTCTCTCTTGATTAAGACAAGCCCAATCCATAACCGCAATATCACCTACGTAGTAATTGATTAAGACTTATTTGCTCTTGTTTCACGATATGATCTGTTCCCCTTCTATTGCAATCTTCAGAGTTTGCCAACCTTCCATTGTGATTCCTCTTTTGTGTCCATTGTCTTGGATTTTATTGGTACTTCAACCTATACTCTTAGTTAGTACTTTGATATTCTTGTTTCATCTGTGTAAAGAAAAGGTGCTGTGCTCGTTTTACAAGTTTGTGTGTGTGTGTGTATGTGTGCAACTATATGTAGATTTGTAACATTATCCACGTACAGTGAAACTTACATCTGTTCTTGGAGTCGATGATATATTCTTCCCTGTGATAGTCTGTAGCTCTTCTCCATGTTAGTTTTCTGCCTGGCTGAAGGCGATGACGTCATCTGGTTGCCTTCCCACCGCCAGACCCGTTCCGTTTATCCTGAACAGATTGGATTTCCGCATAATTTGGTCGGATTATAAAGTGGTTCAGCGTCACTTTTATGCCTTGTATCCGTCGGGCTGATGGTGTTGACCCGAAGGGTGTTGAGGTTTTGGAAGCCTTCGGGAGCTTTTCTTGTCTAGTCGTCGTCCAAAAGTAGTTTCGTAATGAAGAGAGATGCGGGTAAAAGTTAGAAGTCTGGCGTTTGGTTACCAGTTTGTAGTTTAATCATTTATTAATTTTTGTGTTTGTGCTGTGATTCAGGAATACTCCAGAAATATTTATGCGTTTATATGATATAGGTAGGTATCCCTCGTCCTCTTTCTCTGAGCGTGAATAACTTCATGTAAAATGAGGGAATTCATATCCTTATCACCCGCCTCCCTGTAACCTCTATCTGTCTCCACTCGTTCATAGTTCCTTATTATTCTGGGCAGTGACATTAGCCGCTTCAATTATTATTATGTAATAATATCTTAACGTATTCTAATGTTGCTTAAAGAATAATAAAAAAAAAATCATCCCCAATTTCTGCCCTTTTATTGTGGTGGTTATTTGACTTCATCATCTTTTCAGGTAAAATCCGGGTTGACTTTATTAAGTGTACTTGACCGCAAATCATGATGGTTAGAAGTGATTTTTCGATTAATGCTCATTGCAAGGAAATGCAGCTTCAGCACCAGAAACGTATAGAGTGTGGCATTGGTCTATGTCAGTTTTTTCTTTGCTAGTTTTGTGTTTTTTACGCAATATATATATATATATATATATATAATATATATATATATATATATAATATATATACACACACACACACACACACACCACACACCACACACACACACACATATATACATATATATAATGTGTGTTTGTGTGTATGCGTGTGCATTTGTATACGTGTTTGCAAATTTCTTTTATCTTTTCTGCGAGATTTAGTGAGATTTACATTGATAAAAACCAATGCAGATATGTATTTTTCGCACGCCCCGTGCCCCATTTTACCCCGAGGGACGCCTGAATCCCGTTCATATAATCATTTTTTGTGATGAAGGCTGAGGCTTTGCGAGCGGTCATGTGGATTGCCAAGTGCCCAATTGAAATGTTGATCCGTAAAACGTTTGAGTAGACATTTCATGCGATACGTTAATCCTGCTGACGTGAAAGTGGAGTGGTTTGTGGGATTTTGAATATGAAGCTTCCATGACTAGTCCTGTGGGATTCAGTCGTGACCTGGACATCGCGAAGAATGCAGAACGCTGTGTGAATGGTGTTCAGCTTTTATCGAAATTATTTTGTTATTTTTTTATTTAGTTTTGCATACGTGAATAATATCAACATTCGGTGACAATTAATTATAGATCATGCTTTCAAAGTTCATTTGCTGGATATATCTCCCGTAATTAAGTGGCGGGATGGGTATATACTAGACCGTGGGTATATAGGACCCATCGCTCTTAATATGATTTTTTCATGTTTATTTAATCTATTTTGAAGTTACAAGAGTAGATTCATTTGTGGATCTATTTTTTTTCTTATTTATACTCCGTTGTTACACAATTTAATCTACCTGTACCTTGCTTTTTCTTCTCAGTTGTATTGCTGCCTTTAGTTACTTGAATATATATTTAGAAATATTATTGATATATATAATATCATATATATTATATTATATATTATAATAATATATATAAAATATAACACTTGATGAGCATTATATATCTTAAGTTTAAGTTTAGGAATAACCTTGAAAAAAGATGTGGTCTAGTTGGAAAAGGTTTCCCCACAATCTCGGTGGGTGTTCTGGTTTGCCTTGTTGCTAAGTTTTTTCGGGTTTCTGTGGATGAAGAGGCCCAGGTGGCCTGAAGGAAATGCAGTTCTGTCTTCACTTATTCTCAGCGGGGTGTCTTCCTTTTAATTGTTGTCAAAGTTATATTCATCTCTTAGGATGTTACATTTTGTTTTCATTATTCGTTCTTTATATATTATGCGTGTGTGTATATATATATATATCATATATATATAATATATATAAGAGATATATATTCCTATATATATATACATACATGCATTACTTTTTATCACATTACCGTGATTATTTATACACAAACATCAATCTACAAAAATTTCGTTTAACATCCAATTCGCTCTTCCTAGGAAATTATATATATATATATATATATATATATATATTATATATATATATATCTATATACACATACATACATACACACACACGCACACACACACACACACACACACACACACATATATATATATATATATATATATATATATATATATATATATATATATATATATATGCCGAAAGGGAATTATAATTGATAACTGGCTGGTCGTCTCACGGGCTTGAATCACCGAACATGAGGATCAACGACGTTCAGTGAAGCACCTAAAACCATCGGCCTATCAAGAGAGGTATAAGTTCAAGCCCGTGTAATGACGAAACACTTTTCAATTATGATTCTCTCCTGCGGTGTGTATGTATGTATTTATATATATATATATATATTATATATATAGTTATATATATATATAACCTGAAAGTATTTGCCTCTTGCAATTCCTGTCCCTGTCATATCCTATATCCTCTGTCATCTTTGTGTTTTGCCTTTTGCTTTGTTTATCTTACTGTTTTTTCAAGTTAAAGACATTTACTAAAATGAGGGATAGCTTGCCGTGTCCATTTCCTGACTGCTGGGTCAACGTTAAGGCATATGTTAAAATAGGTATGTCCCTTTTGTTTCTTGTCATACGTATTGACAATTTTTTCTCTATAATTAGAATTAATAATAGATTATTGACGTTGAAATACTGGTGTGCGGTTGAAGTACTCTGAACGTTATGTTTTTATAAGAGGGCTGTTCACATGTTTCAATTACGCATACGATGACATCGATATCTATTTTGATTTTCTTGAAAATGTGGAGGAGATTCTTTAAAGTATTATTTTATCTTAAAACTTAACCTTTTATGGTTATTTATCTTACGGTGTTCGACTTGATACTCATGTAATACCTGTTTAGAAACGAGTAGTGGTGACATTTCTGTTAGATGTGTACTTTTAGGGAAACTACATATTGTCAGGATCGTCATTCTTGCCAGCGTATTAGTTTCCATTTTAGACCTAACGTTCTGCATTCTGTGACATTGCCTAATGCTGTGG
>NC_061102.1:42922397-43012397 GCF_015104395.2 Macrobrachium nipponense | reverse complement strand
ATATGTATATATGTGTGTGTGTTTGTGTGTTAACAGCATGTACTGTGGCCACGAGCAAAGGGAAACAACTGAGTGCAAGGTCTTTCGCCTTTACTCTAAGGCATATTCAAGTCTACAGGTTTCACCAGTTTGGCCGTTTTATATCCAACAAGTCATAATTTATAGCTCTTGTCTATCCAGCGTAGCATCGAAGAGTTGAAGGTCGAAGGTCAAATGTTTATCCATATATATACATATATATATATATATATATATATACATTATACATACATATATATATATATATATATAATATGATATATAATTATATATATTATATATAGTATATATATATATATATATGTGTGTGTTGTGTGTGTGTTGTGATCAGAATGCGTATATATATAGATGTATATATATATGTCTCAAGTATAAAAGGCTTATTAAAACACTCTGGTTTAAAGCTAAGGAACATTTTTCGGTGGACTAACCTCCACCCTAATCAAGTAGTGAAGGACAAAAGAAGTTAAATTGGTGAAATTTATGGTGGGAGATATGCCCTTAGGTGATTCCCTTTGGTAGGGGTGTAAGAATACTACCACCGTAGGTCCTGCCTGTCGTAAAAGGTGACTAAAGGACAGCTGCTTCCTTGCAGTCTTGCTTTTTAGTAAAAGGCTAGGCCCACCGCCAATAACTGTTGAAACTGCTGCCTTGCAGTCTGACTTTCTAGTAAGAGGCTAGGTCCGCCGCCAATAACAATGGAAACTGCTGCCTTGCAGTCTTACTTTCTAGTAAAAGGCTAGGCCCACCACCAGCTCTCTTTAATTACTTTTACTGTAGCTCTGTTCATGTTTTCTATCTTCCTTCTTACTTTCCAACCTCTCACAATTGTTTCCTAGTGCAGTTGTGAAATTTTCCTCCTGTTAACCCTCGCAAACCTTTCTACTCACATTTTTCCTTTCAGTGCTGAATGACCTCATAGGTCCCAGTGCTTGGCCTTGGCCTAAATTATATATTCCAATAACTGTGAAACTGCTGCCTTGTAGTCTTACTTTTCAGTAAAAGGCTAGGTCCACCATCAATAACTGTGGTTGATGACAACAAGGACATGCGGTCGTAAGAACCCCTTTGCCAAGCAATAAACCATGCCTGATGTTGTAAGGAATAAGGTGCATCAGGCTGCCGTCCTTTAATGTAGGGATAACGGTGGGAAAAGAAGATATGCCCTTACGTGATGCCTGGGGTCACCACTAAGCCGATGTTGGTTCAGCTAATAAGATATTGTCTAAATGGTCAGCATCCCAGGCTCCATTAGAAAGGTTGATCCTATTATCTGGTTGTTTTATCAGTGAAGATTCAACCATCTGACATTTGTATCGACAGCTGCTCTTGTATAAAATTCGGGATGAGTTCCAGTCTATCCATGGTATGACTTACCACAATCCCTACAGGGTATCTCAAACTCCTACATCTTTACAAACTGGTTTCTGCTGGTCGTTAATTAATAATTTTGCCAGTGTATTCTGATAAGTGAAGATGAAAGGGCCAATTGGAGTGGCCTAAGGTTTTCGTGATCTCTCGTAAATTGTGATTTTATATATGTATTTTTCCTTTTCTTTGTTTTCTGTGGGTCTGTAAAAAATGCTCTTTGCTTTATGTATGGCTTTTTCTGTTATGAGCTTGGTGTATTTTAACAAGATTAATTGATTTCTGATTGTTTCAAGTTCTTTGGGGATCAAATTCTCCGGGTTCTAAGAAATAGGTTACTTGCTATGCCGAGTTTAACTGAAATGTCTTAACAGCTGTAAAAATGTATGTATTTAAGTGAGAATGTCGCTTTAAATTTTATGCTCGGGGTCAAGGAATCTAATTTTTGTAGAAAGACATCAAAATCGCCCTGCTCACTTTTCAAGTATATTAAGATGTCGTCTACATAATGAAGCCAAATCATATCTGGAGGTTTAATAGGCTTTATAATTAATGTTTCGAAGCACTCCATATATGAGTTAGCTAACACAGGACTGAGTGGACTCTCCATACTGCGACTGAATTTTTTTCGGTAAAAGTTATCATCAAAGGAAAAGACGTTATTATTAATGCAGAGCTCTACAAGTTGCATTACTTTATTCAATTTCTTAGAGCACTGAGAATTTGCTCCCCAGAATTTTTAACAAAAAACTTGAAACAATCAGCAATCAACTTATCTTGTTAAAATACCCCAAGCACATAATAGAAAACGCCATACATAAAGCAAAGAGCATTTTTGACAAACCCACAGAAAGCAAAGAAAAGGAAAAATACACAAACAGAATCATAATCCCTCACTTGCACAATGTATGAGAGATCAGATCATGAATTAACGTCCTGCAGAAACTAGTTTGTAAAGACGTAGGAGTTTATCAGATCACCTGTAGAGATTGTTGTGATATGTCATACATAAACGCTCAGTTATCAGCAATTTCCCATCATATAAATGACACAAACCATACCATGGATTGGGACTCATCCCGAATTTTATACAAGAGCAGCTGTTGATACAAATGTCTGATGGTGGAATCTTCATTGATGAAAAAATAAGATTATAGGATCAACCTTTCCAATGGAGCCTTTGACTCTGGCCCTATAGGCAACATCTTCTCTCCTTAAGGCAACGAAGAAACGGACTAAGACAATTAGCAGAACCAACGTTGGCTTAGCGGTGACCTCAGGCATCACCTAAGGGCATATCTCCCACTATATATTTCGCCAGTGTAACTTCTGTTATTCACTGCTTGATAAGGATAGAAGTCAGTCCACCGAAATATAGTCGTTAGCTTTAAACCAGAGTGTTTTAATGGGCCTATTATGCTTTTATATATATATACAATATATATATATATATATATATATATATATATATATATTATATATGTATATATATATATGTATATATTATATATATATATATATATTATAATATGTATATATAGAATATATATATGATATATATTATATATATATATATATATATATATATATATATAAATGGCCACGGGGAAAATGAAACAAAAAGTACAGTTATTTTTCTCTACTCCAAGTTATACCCGAACCTGCAGTATTTACCATTTTGGCTGTTGTATATGAAAGAGGTCATAAAGTATAACGCACTTTTGTATTCAGTTTCATTTCAAAGACCTTCGGGCCGAAGGTCATCATTGAGAGGAATGTGGTCGGAATTAAAACTGTGTGAGGGAACGAGAAAGAAAACTCCTTATAAACATTAAAAACACATTCAATGCGCATTTCATTCAATTACAGTATCGATTTCTCTCACAGTATTACAAATAAGTAGAAAATCATGTTTTACTTTTTATTTCGTGGGCGAAAAAGCAGTTTAATTAATAGATTTCAGCAACATTTATCAGGTAACGAGTGAAAGAGCTGGTGACATATAGCGTTTCATTGTTTTTCATTCAGGTTTAAGTGGATATACGTACAATTATATATCTTTTTGTTTATTCCAGATGTAAGGCTAACTGGTTCTTTGCACACGCACGAGGAGAGGGAAGGGAGCCACATTTGATTTAGTGTACACAAGGAATTTATATATATATATATATATATATATATATATATATATATATATATATATATATATATTCATTCTTAATTCTTTGAAGTTCAGAAATATGGTCTTTTAGTTCTAACGAGATTTTACCATATGTAAAAGGAATTAACGAAACAAACCCATGCGCTGTATTTTGCCTCAATAATGCTTCTTTGTCTTGTGAATATTTAAGGAAAACTTATGAGACGGGCAAACTCATGATCTTACGTAAATTGCGCAGTGTTTTGTTTGTGCATTTGCTACCGAGCAACGACATTCCACAAGTACTTTATGGACATCGGCAGTCTCGAATCATGAGTGCCCACTGTGAACGCATATTCACAGATTTCCATAGATTTCCCGTTTAAGAAACGGGTTTGGCTTTACATGGGGTTGAGGCCACGTTCAATAACTTAGACTTTGTTATATTTTATTTATATTTTTTATATTATATATAATATATATATGTGTGTCTATCTTTACGTATGTATGTGTGTGTGTGTGTGAGAGAGAGAGAGAGAGAGAGAGAGAGAGAGAGAGAGAGAGAGAGAGAGATTTCGGAATAAATTAGGGATCAGGTAGTAAGCTTGTGAGAGAAAGATAAAGGATGAACAGTAGCTACAGTTACGGTAGTTTGATACATGACAGAGAGAGATCGCTCGTGAATTATTTAGAGGCAATCTTATCGCAGTGTGGTTCATTATCTCTATTGGAGAAAATGACCTAAACTGAACGGTTCCCACGGCAGATGTCGTTTTGGCGATGCAAGGAACGTGGAGAAATATGTTGCCCCATCCCAAGAGATATGATAGCTCGAAAATGGCAGTGACTCTAGCTGTTATTGGTCGTTTAAATAAAAGCTGTTCATTTTGTAATTGAGGACTGTCGGTGGACGTAGCTGCATCTGAGGCGTGACCTCCCCCCCCCTCTCTCTCTCTCTCTCTCTCTCTCTCTCTCTCTCTCTCTCTCTCTCTCTCTCTCTCTCGCCAGTTGTTCGTATAATTCCCATTCTGGAGCCAGGGATGAGAATGATATTTGTCCATAAGTCTGAGGGGGTAAGAGAGCAAAGTAAGTGTATGGAGAGAAAGAGACAAATGGGGCAGACCCATTAACTTTCTTTAAACCCTGTTTTGGTGCTTATCGACTGATCCAAGTGATTTGAACCCATTAGTGTCTTTCTGTTAACTCCTTAATTTTTTTTATCTGCTAGGTCTGTGGACCTGCACTTTGATATTAACCCTTTCAGTCCTGATGTGATTGTTTTATTTATCTGCGTATTGTGACCTTACCACAAATCCTAGTAACTGCTTACCAGGACGCCATTTGGCTACACATTCACATAGTCTATATTTGTGATTGTTAGTATCTAAAATGTTTTTCTTCATTTGCCAAATGTCGACTTTTATTTTGTCATTGTATTGTTATATAAAATCGCTCGCTTTTTATCCACTTGCATCTAGTCACATAGCGTTTGCGTAGTCTAATTTTCTTTCTTATCGTCCTATTAGTTTGTTTTTCTAGAAAAAATTTTACTTTTGCTCGCTTCGAAGTTATATGAAAGGGAATGGTGATGTGAAAAGTGATCAGAGTTCGCATTTCTTCACTAATTTTCATATCCTTTTTTCGATTTGCCCGGGTGGATTGACATATGTTCTTTATCTTTGTTGTCATTGACTTTGATCAGTGGTCAAACTATTATGAAAATGTATTTTAGGTACCATATATTTTTTTTAATATCCAGGCGTCGCGTCGGTCTTTATTAGGACAATAAATTTCCCTTTGCTGTTTAATAAACATTTGTATTTATGGAAAACAGTGATCTAAAATAGGAAACTGACTGTTGCATTGTTTTGTAAAAAAAAAAAAAATAAATAATTCTTTTTGGAAACTATTTTAACACTTCGTTTTGTGCTTCGTATATGAAAGGAATAAAAAGAACCCTTATATTTTGTCTTGTTAGCGAAATAACACAAGTGGAGCCTGAAGAGTTTCAATTCTGTTGCTGATGATGTGTGTGTGTGGTGGTGTGGGGTGGGGTGGGTGGGGTGGGGTGGGGTGGGGTGGTGGTGGGGGGGAAGTGTGCACATGACGGCGAAAATCTCCTGACATAAATAAATTGCTTCACGCCTCTAATGTCAGGGTCGTATTCTTTCTGATTATGTGATTGACAACCTGGCTCTTAATATGTAGTGCGCACCCCAGGAATCTCGTTCATATTTTATTTAAATGTTATCACTGAGAAAATTCCATTATTGCTTTTTTGATAAAATTGGCTCAAAATCCCAACTTACTAAAACCATGTTGTATGTGAAGTATTGTTTATATGTATTCATTCTGCGCTTGCTCACGAATACGGAAAGGTAGTGAGGTTTTTCCAAACGTTGCAGATGTGTACTGCTACTTTTAAATTATGTGCAATATGTTTGTGCACATACGTATATTAGTATTCACGTAAACGTCTACGCGTCCTGTCGCACAATGAAACGTTGCAAAAGAGCCTCGTAAAAGGAGCGGAAATTATTCTTAAACGAAACAATCAAGACGCTTATCTCGTCACTTCCTGCACCATTAGATGCATATATACTACAGGCGGCTCCGTTATTCCGCCGCAACGGAAATAGCAGTTCTGCAACGCCTCGTATCCGAGGTGAATCTCTTCGGTTGGAAGGCAGCGTTGTGTGTCCTCCTCCTCCACCTCCTCCTCCGTACGACTGGTACGCTCCGTTTTGCGGACGGAATTTCCATTTTGCGGACCGGTTTCCATTTCGCTGGGATTGTCGCATCTGGTCGTTCTCGACCGGACACGACGGAGTAGTTGAAATGACGTTTCTCAGGAAAATGTTTGGAAATGAGAAATGGGAGAACTTCAACTTTGTACATAAGTTGTGGTTTAAAGATAATATTTGGGCGTGAGAATGTCGGTACATTTTATAATGAAATTGATGTAAATGACTTCAGTTTTCAATTTTCACAAATGTTGTTTTGAAATTATGTCTCCAAGAAGATTTTTTAACTATTTTCAGAATGTTTTCATTTCCACGCGCATTTTTTATTTTTTTGTATTATATAGTTTCAATACTGAATCCTTTTGCGAAATATCTAGCTTACAGGAACTACAGTATGTCAGAAGTCTGATCTGTTATGATAAGCCCCACAGTAATATAACGAGAATGTATACCATCTTGTAAGTCGGATATTGCATAATTTTTCAGAACGAAACAAATATATAAATGTCCATTTTATGCTGTCTGTTCTCCTTGCGAAAATTAATTTTATCTGTTCGCCGTTGAATGAATACCATAATGTAATAATTAAAGACTGTTCTTTTGGTGATCATCTTATGAGTGTCTGAAAAGATATTTGCTTTTGATAAACTTAATAGGACTGATTTTCTCTGATGTAACGTCTAGTGGGCTAAGGCACTCTTTCGGTTCTTTCGTGACCAGATAAGTACATTTAGCCTGTCTGTCTGTCTGTCAGTATAGTCTTTCCCAAAGCACTTTGTCTTGTTTCCATGAGAGGAAATGCAAGTTCTTTTGAAGATTTCCGGAATAAATCATTCAGTTTGATTTTATTATTCTAGCTTGAAGGGAACACGGGCAATTCCTTCGTTGTTATTAGAGGAGTTTGAAGTTCTTCAGAAGTTTATTTGTCTGTCTGTCTGTTCAAGTTTGTCTGTTTTTTTCTGTTTTTTTCTTATTCAGATGAAAGATGTGTTTTTTTTTTTTTTTTCCAAAGGATGAGAGTGGATGACTTTGAAGTTCCCCGGAATTTCTTTTCCTATCGCGTTTGGTTTATATTTGAAGATAGTTCCCCGATATTATGGGCTATATATTACTTTTGAGAAATATGTCCTAAGTAACTTTTGCAATATGATTTGTCATAGTCGCTTTAGGGAGAAATCGCTTCACTACCCTTGGAATCGTGTGATAATCACGTATTTAATTTGGGAAAGATGTACGTATTTTGTTTGTGCATTCAAACTGCCTGTCATTATATTATTTTGTTTTGATGTGGAGATTTTGCTTTCCTTCAGTGTTATAGGACAACGGTGATCACCATCTGGTCACTCTCAAATGTTCTCATATGTATGCACTTAATATTGAAGTGAAAGACCTCTGACATTTTTTCTTTAGACATTTAAAATATCCATATGCCTATTTTTTAAAATTTCTTATGAGGACTTCACTGTATTTGCCTTGACCACCAGTATACATAGTATCCTAGAAGATTCCTTAATTTAGTTTTGTTTAATATATATTTAGTTTTTTCCGAAAACTAAATCATGGTTAATTAAGTCTTAGTTTGTTTTTTTAGACAGCGCAGCTTATTTGCGGATGAAAGATTTGAAATTTCGGCTTACCCTTGTCAATTTTCATCCTGTTTTGTTCTTTGTGATTTTTTTTATTATTTGTTTATTTTTTTAAATATTTTTGTAAACTGTTGGTCGATGTTTAAATATTTACAAATCAGGATATGTCTATTTTCAAACAAAGATAACAGAAGAAAACATTTCAGAAAAATGAAAATATTAATATTGATAAACGTAAGGGACCGGCGTCATTTAACTCGTGACAATCGATAGAGTCACCCTCAGGAAAAGAAGCCTGGATGATGGTAAAGATTTGAACGATAAGTATCATTTTAGCCTCACTCCCTTTGGGACAGATCGGAGGAAGCTGCAAATTACAGCTCCATTAAGGGAGATTTTTTTTATGATGTGCTTTAATAGCGTTTTCATCCGTTTCTGAGGTATTTGAATTTCTCTCTCTCTCTCTCTCTCTCTCTCTCTCTCTCTCTCTCTCTCTCTCTCTCTGGTACGTTTTGGGAAATGTCTGGTAATTCACTCCCCTACCTTGCAATTTGAACTAGTTATTTGGTAATCAGCTTTAGGCATCTATCCTAGAGCTTGCTTAGATTTAAGTAGGGAAGGAAAGGGGCCCCGAAAGTAATAATGAATTCGTTAGGGGAAGAAACGTGTACCTGAAGGAACAAAGAAAAGGAAGATCTAATCTCATAAGTTTGAATAGTGAACAGTCGGGAAACAATTTAACAAGTGCTGCATCTAATGGTAATGAAAAAGGGAGACGTCCTCAGTCAGTACACCCCATTCGAATTGTATTTTCTAATCGGCTCATGTAGCTCCCGAAACCCCTTTTCGGGGGAGAGGTTGCTTAGAAAGCGTTATGACGAATGAAGGAAAGGAACAGTTACCACGTCTATCAGAAAGCCCTGCCTAAACTACTTTCTGAACTGGACAGCCAAGAAAGAAAGACAGAGAAGTCGGAAGATGTCAAGTCAGCGTAATGGACAAACACGAGGCTGGTGGTGTGGGTAAGGTAGTCTGTGGGTGGTTGTGAATGTTACACTTGTTACTTTAGGCAAGGCAAAACCACAGGCGCACATTTAAGTACAGTACCAGATTATCAACAGGTTGTATTTCCATATAATTATGTCATCATGTTAAAACCGCTGATGTTCCCCTTGATTAAATCGTCTGCCGACCTTGGTCACTGTCATTCACGTTGATCTAATTGCACTTTCTCCTCCATGCGGACTAACAGTGATTCTTGTTGACGGGTGTGTAGTCATTTTTGGTGATATCTGATTGTTTACCTTCTGTATTTTTGTTTTCACGTATTTCAAAGGACCGGTTGTCCTAAAAGCACCTCTGGCTGCACTTCAAGTCGTTATCATATTTTCCTTATATGTTTCCCCCTGATGACACAGTGTAACATCTTTGATTGACTGTTACCATCTCCAGTATCCTAGGAAGGTATTAAAATTGAACAGAACTATTCAGAAAGGGTTTTATAATCAATTAGAATGATTGAAGGGTTGTGCACTGTGGCTGTTCAGTGAAAAGGTGATATGCATGACAATATTACGATATTGATGAGTTTGGTAAATCCTTGTTACATTTACAAAATACCATTCTAAACCAGATGAATGTACATTATGATGATATGATGAGAGGGATGAAGAAGAGACATGAGTATTGTTGAGAACAGCCCGTGGTTGGAAATATTATGGAATTTAAGTGGAAAAGGACAAATGTACTTTTTAGAATGAAGTTGACATATTAATTTTGTTATATTTTGGTAAAGCCTGTCTGATCAAATATCTCAATGCCCGACATTTCTTTGAAAAGAAAGCAAGAATAAGGCCAACCGGATGTCATATTTGTCTTGAAATGAACAACATAAGTTGACGAATGATAAGCGTTTTCCTCTTGGGCCTCTACTATGCTATACTGGGGAATTTATAAATAACCTCCCCCAGTGTCAGAAAAGTCGTGGTGTATTATGGAACATACTGATTACTGAAGATGATTAGTAACCAAAAATAAGTTTCGCTGAGTCTTTCAATTTGTAAAGGTCTTCAGTTAAATGTGTCATTAATGAATGTGTTTTTTAATGAGACGAACTAATAACGTCACAAACGCTTGTATGTTAGAAGCCAGCTAAGCATACGTTTGTCGAATGTCTTTTGATAAGTCGCCTGCGCAGTTGCCCTCCGAGAGACCAACACATCTAAGACAAGTAAGTAAGTGTACTATTAGACTTGTTCAAACAGTATTGTGGTGAAGCAAGTTATGGTAGCCTTTCCCCTTATTAATAAATCAAAGTTTTTGAATGTCTCACCGCTCTGTGTTTAGCAAGTGCCGGTCTCTTTTTTGGCGTTCTGTTTTTGCTTTCCTCTCAACATCGTTAAAGTTTCATATTTGTTGACAATATTCTAGTATAAGGGAACTGTCATCATAACGTGTGAGCCCGAGTTAAATTTACACGAAGATGAATACGTCACTTGAGAGCTTTATTTATCATATGCAAAAGGCTGTCATTTCCTGTCTCTATAAGAACTGATAAACCTGACATGTGAGTGAGGAACGGGCAGCAAATTCCCGAGATGTATACGTACTAGTATTTAGTATTGTGCCAGCCCCGGTTTTTTTGCCGTGCCCCTACATTAGGTTAGGTTGGGTTACGTTAGACTAGTTCAATGAGTTTAACGATGCGTAATTTGGGTGTGGGAAACATAATGAGATTTTCAAGAAGATTCTGTTTAGATTTTAAGACATGGCGTCCCGCTTTTTCAGGGAAGGGTCGGTACTCGGTTATGGGTCGGGAATATGCGAACCGGTAAAGGAATTGTACTCAAACAGGAATAGATTTGACATATTCTGCCATGTGAGCTTTTCCCAGAAACATGAATTTATTATTATTATTATTATTATTATTATTATTATTATTATTATTATTATTATTATTATTATTATTCGTGTTGTGTCACCCAAATCCAAACACAAATAAAAAGCTACACGTGTACTTCCTACATAACCAAAACATGTCTATTCTGCCGATGACCATAGCCGGTGCTACGCCAGAAGACGGAAGAAATCGATCACCCGTGACTCCGCTTTCATTTGCACGTCAGCCGGATCTTTGATCGAATGCAACACAACGATCGCGAAGACGGGTAAATAAATAAAAGGAAATTGACGGACACATGAAGAAGGTGATGTAAACATTTCCCAACAATTCCAAGGCGGTACTTGACAGACGTGAATATCTTGAATAGAGGTTAGAATAGCTGATGTAACTGTAAACAGATTTGATGGCGGTAAATTATGGGAAAGGCCGAATAGCCAACGCCTCCTGAGAAGGAAGATTGCGACGTATTTGAAAACGAGGATAGGGATGAGGAGTTGGCAAGTCAACCGGCAAATTGCTTTGATTAATGGATGTGACTCCTTGGATAGTGCTCTGTTTTATTTTCTATAATGCACGAGCTGTTGTATCGTTTGTCTTCAGCCGTCCGAAAGATGGTAATATCTGTTCACATTATACACACACACACATATAAATAATATATTTATTATATTATATAATATATACATATATATATATACTATATATATATATATATATATATATATATATATGTGTGTGTGTGTGTGTGTGTGTACATGATATATGTGTATATAATATGTATTTATGTATCAGTGGAATAGCTATTATTTTAATTTACGGATATGATTATTTGGATAATACAGTGTATTTTTTTTTATACATGCATACCATTATATCTTCATGTGCCTGAAATACGATATACTTGTTATATACCTATCCCATACATACCTACACACTATATATGATATATATATATATATATATATATATATAATATATATATATAGTATATATATATATAATTATATATAGTGTGTAGGTATGTATGGGAGAGGTATTTTTAACATTTGCCCTGCCATAATGATGACATAGCCTTAGCCTTTAATCACCAGCATATCCTCACATCCATCAAATAGCCAGGGAGTTTTCTCTGGTCACTCTCCTTTATTCCAGATCTGAGCTTTCTGGTCCCTTTTACCTAAGGTTTATTTCACGGCGTCTACGGTACCGATGTCGGCTTGAAGAAGATTCTTTGCAACCCCTCTGAACGGAGCTCGTTTTCAGTTCCTCCTTTCTGTCAAAAGAATTGCAAGATTGCGTTCATTGTTAGCGAAAAATGAATCTCTCTCTCTCTCTCTCTCTCTCTCTCTCTCTCTCTCTCTCTCTCTCAATCGACAATTCTCCCACGCTGGATGACGTTGCTAAGGCGACCCAATCGGAGTCGTAAGATATCAGTTTCAGCGTTCCAAGAAAGTCGAGATTTTTCAGCGTGACTCTGTGGATAGATCATTGTGTCTCGTCGTTCATTTCGGATGACCTGATGATAATTTAGCTGCAGCTTTTTCTTTTTATTACTGAAATTGAATTTTAATCTCCTTATAAATATGCAGGAAAGTATGTAATTTTCGATCGTTGCGTGAATCCTTTGCCATGAAAATTACGGTATAATGTTGCGAATAGATTGTACTTAACATTTTATTGGAATGTGTAAAATTCGAAACTTGACAGTTGATATTTAGCAGTGCTGTACTACTTGAAATTATACAGTTTTGTTTTCGCGAAGTTACTATATTTATTATTGTTGTTGGCGGCAAGTTTGCTGTTTGAATTATAGACAGATTGGATCCCTTTCTGATGTAACAACAGGGGAGGGGGACCCATCTAGGACGTTGTGTCATCCAGAGCGGTCACTGATATTTTATATTTAGCCTGATCATTTATTTATAAAAACTGAATCCTCACTGGTGACCATTCCCTACAGACTCTTCATAACACTCACTTTCCCATTTCATCATTTGAACACACACACTCACTATATATATGTGTGTGTGTGTGTATGTATTTATGCATATAGAAACACACGCACATATATAGTATATTATATAATAATTAGTTATATATATATATATTATATGTGTGTGTGTGTTTGTGTGTGTGTGTGTGTGTGTGGTGTGTGGTTGTGTGTGTGTGTGTGTTGTAATTTATCCTAATATAAACGACACGCAACAGTATATAATGGTATAATTTGTATATTTGAATATTATATATATATATATATAGGGATATATATAGTATATAATATATGTATATATATATATATATAATATAGATATAAATATATATATATATATATATATATATATATAATAATGTGTGTATATGATCAAAAGATGAGATAACAAATTCGAGTTCCCATAATAGTCTGCGAGGAAAGGTAATACAATGATTATATAATTATTGGCGTGATTTTCCATAGTTTAGGTTAAAATGTGCTACTGGATATAATAGTATCAAATATTCGTGGTCGATATTTGTTTTCGTTTATCGGGTTGCACTTCTGTTTATGAATTGACACAGTCAATCTTTTGCTGAGAACTTACCAGAATGAATGATTCTCAGTCCCTGTGCCTTGGTTTTCACCTTAAATATCGCACATTCGCTTGTCTTGCAGTCGTTTTAAGGAGACGGTGTATATTTCGTTGCGCGATAAGTAATTCAAACACTTGCCGCCTCCAGACAGTGCTACGATGTTATATATTCTTTCCGGTCCTGAGGTCAATCATTAGACAGAAATCCTGTGAAGCTTATTCGTTTTTTCTTCTTTACTCTCGATTATTACTACGTATGCTAGCAGCTTCACTTGAGGGTAGCGATTTTAATAATGTCTAGGTGGTATACCCATCTCTAATAGAGACCAGGAATAGTAAGTAGGTGGTGTCATAGAGTAGAAATAAAAAAATTGTGGATATTTAAGGTACATGAATCATCCTAGGCTTTCTTAGTCTTACAGAAACCCATAGAATTTGTGTATTCACTGAAGGTCGTAAGATTGGTCTGTACTTTAGTGGCGCTTTGGTCGTATGAATCATGATGCCCCACTTTTCAAAATTCGACATATGGTAGAGAGAATAGCATTTCTTAGTATTGTCATTTTGTTTTTATTTAATAGATTGTAGGGAGTAGTTGTTCACCGGGACTATAGTACTACAGGAATTACCTCTGGAGTTCCTCGGTTTAGTGCTCATGGTCTATTGTTTATATTTTATACATATGTGGATTTGGCTAGAAAGCAAGTTTGTTGCATATACAGATGTTGCTGCATTATATGCATCAAAACGTTGCAGATCGTCTTATAAAGATGTAACTAAACACTGTTGCTTGTGGCAATTTTTGAAGAATGAAGTTGAACGATAACAAGATTCAAAATATGAATGCACACAAGTTCTAAGAAATTTAGTTTTCCTATCCAACTATTCATTGACAGTGTTTCTTCAACCATATGAAACGCTTTTAAAATTCTCCAGTTTGCTCTTCAGATGCTGACTTGCGTCTTACATTTTTGAAGGAAAACGTAACCTCTCTATATATCATAGTAACCCGTGTTAACGTCAGTCGCGTAGCTCATGTACATGTTTTAACATCTGTATTTAATTAATTCGGTCATTCTTTGTATGTAGACCGTGTTCCGGATTCAGATGATCCAAGACTATATGGTCCACTGTGCAAGACTAGATATGCAGTTGATTGTTGGGCTTCTTGTTATGAGATTCAGCACCATAATTTCCTAGGAGGTATGTTTCAGGTGTGACCAGATTATACAAGGATCTTCCCCATCATGAAATTGAATTATTGAGAACTTCAGACTTAGAGAAAATGTAATTATATTGAAAAGAAACACTCGAGCCTTGTTTCATCGTTTTAATTGCTGTATCATTAATTTTTTCTTGTTATTTCTCATAAATTATAATGTATGTAGTGTATGTATGTGTATATTATTATTAATATATATATTATAAATATATATATATATATATATATAATATATATATTATATATTATGTATATGATAGATTAATTGATAGATAGATAGTGTATTCCTCTTTCGCTCTAGGATACTTTCCATATTGAATCCCCTGGGGCTGTAGTATTCTACTCTCCCAACTAGAAATATGAAAGAAATCCGAAACTGATGATGCTGAAGGTCGAAAGATCATCATCCGTTTTAGAACGCATTGTGCCCCTTGCTTGCTTCTGAAGAATGCGACATATATTGTAAGATTTCGTAAAGGTTTTTTTTCTGTCAGTTATCAAAAGGCTGGCTGGTGGCAGCGGAAAATGTAAGATTGCGCAACTTGCTGGTGCCTTGCTCTGCCTTCAACAGCGCTTTAAAGCACTGCGCATCCTGCGCGGCCCACCATTATTGTCAGCGTTATTACTGCTCTTGCTATTGTTAGCGTTTTCATGACAATTCTTGTTCTGTTTCTTTTGAGAAAGCATGAGTGCTACATCCACTCTCTCTCTCTCCTCTCTCTCTCTCTCTCTCTCTCTCTCTCTCTCTCTCTCTCTCTCTCTCTCTCTCTCTCTCTCTCGTCAGGCATCTGATTCCTCCATTATGGTATATTGCCATTGAAATTCTTGTTGCACTCGCTCTCTTCCTCTGTCCGTGTGTGCGTTCGCTTCCTTCCTTGACTTGGCGGTGTGGCAGAGCGCTTGAAAGTCTGAGAGTTCGTATTGACCTTTCAGTCTCGATATTTGTTTCGGCGTGGAGGGCGCCCATTGGAAAACGATAACTCGAACTCACTTGGCAGTCGTTTACCCCTTTTTCGTGTGTTGATAACTGTTACTCACATTTTCTATTTCTGATTGTTGGGCAGGGAATGGGCGTTTTGGTTTCTTAGACACGCAAATGCCCAAGTGTATGCTATGCTGATTTTCTTTTTATTACTTCTTAAGAATGGACGGAAGTATTCTTTCAGGTTTTGGTGGTATTCATAATACAGTAGATATGGAGCGACTGTGTAATCTTGATTGTTTATTGTTAGCTCTTTATTTGTATATCTATATTTGATGTCTATATATATATATATATATATATATATATAATATATATATATATATATATATATATAAACAACCTCTTTAAAGTTAAGTAATAAAAAAATGCCTTTTTTAACGATGCAGTTTTTCCAGTACATTTACTTTTGAATATAAAGTATATAATATAAAATATAATCTAAATATATATAATATAATATATATAATAATATATAAATATAATATAATATAATATAATATAATATAATATAATATAATATAATACAATAAAACAGAAAATGAAAGAGAGAGAAATCAGGAAATGAAACAGATTAGATTAAGAAATGATGTAAGGTTTATTCATTTGTTAAAGTTGTCATGATAAGATGGAGTATTTCTCCAGTGTTAATCAGAACGGCACAGTAATAGGACTGAAACAAGGAATCCTATTACACATTGACAATGCGTGTGCATTGCGCCACAAACAATGTGATTCTAATATACTCGAATAAAACATCCAAGTTCCGCATTATCTTCCCCCAAAAAGTACGCGTCATGCGTCGCTACTGATTGGATTATTCATTCGCCTGGCACTTTCTCGTGTTTTTCAAGTCAGAATTTCATGACTCGGATATTCTTCCAAGAATGAAAATAGATTGGGTCGTTATTTGCCGAAAGTACAATTCATCTCAATAAAATCATACGAAGAAGCAGCAGGAAGTTTTCCCCGGATCCTCAAATAGTTTGTTGTTGTGGTAGACTTGGTATCTTGATTTTGGATGTATTCGTCGTATTTAGCCCATAGTTTTTTTTCTTTCCATTTTTGGGCTGGGTTGCCGTCTCAGCATATTTTATTGGATATTCATTCATTGGCTTGTTTCGGTATAAAATAAGAGTACTACTGAATTTCGCATGATATACGCATTACGGAAGTACCGCTGCCTCTTCAGAACAAGAACAGGCGTCGTCTTCCTGTTTTAGGAGCGACTAAAGCAGCTCATATACATTGCTCTTTGTTTTTGGCCATTGAAAAAAATAAGGTTTTAAATTAGTGTCTTTTTTAGCCAGTTTATTCTCTCTCTCTCTCTCTCTCTCTCTCTCTCTCTCTCTCTCTCTCTCTCTCTCTCTCTCTCTCTATATATATATATATATATATATATATAATATGATATATATATATATATATATATAGTATATATATATAGATATATATATATATATATATAGAAAGTGTGTGTGTTTGTAAGTTCAATTTCTTGGTTTGGAATTGGTTATGTCTCCTGTATCATCATCATCATTATGCTAGTCAAAAAGAGTGGCATTTTGAAGTTGCTTCATACTCTTATCTTCGTAGGAACTTATCATGTTAAAGAAAAAAAGAACACAGACCGAAGTCTGTCAACAAGATTCTCTCTCTCTCTCTCTCTCTCTCTCTCTCTCTCTCTCTCTCTCTCTCTCTCTCTCTCTCTCTGCCTATTGGCTTCCTTTTTAAAGCGGCACAGCTAGCCCTGTTTGCAGCTCGAAATGGGGTCGGTGATGTGTCTCTTGATATCCTAGTACCTTCGCCACTTCCACTTCCACTTCCGGGATAGCTCTCTCTCTCTCTCTCTCTCATCAAAATAAAAGGTGTACCAATATCATATATATATATATATATATATAATATATATATATATATATATATATATATATATATATATATATATATATATTTATATATGAATACTTATACACATATATATATATATATATATGTGTGTGTGTGTATGAATATAAAAGAAAAGTGATTGCGATTAGTTTTTATGTAAACGTCAATCCTATTTTGATTAGTCGCAGATCCGTAATCTATAACGGCTTTCAATTTCTTTGAGAGCTTCCTTTCAGCGCTGGGGACTCTAATTATATATTATAGAGCAAAGTGATTCGGTGTTCGTTTTAATCTAATTTTTCTTCTGAATTTAGAAAAAAAATCGCGCTGCATCCTCTTCCGAATGTAGTTTTCGTTTCCGGTAGGTATAAAACCGA
This sequence comes from Macrobrachium nipponense, assembly GCF_015104395.2. Taxonomy (NCBI): domain Eukaryota; kingdom Metazoa; phylum Arthropoda; class Malacostraca; order Decapoda; family Palaemonidae; genus Macrobrachium; species Macrobrachium nipponense. The sequence goes on along the minus strand of NC_061102.1, from coordinate 42,994,580 downwards.
AAAGAAGTGATTTTTGTTTACTTATGTAGAGCCTTCCATTATCTTTCTACATTCAGCTTTATTGTTTTCTCTCTTCCCTCGACTTTTGTTTGAGTCTTGGCCAAGCATTTTGTCCACTGGGTGAATGGGGTTTATTTTACAACAGTGTTACACGGACGAGCACGCTTGCATACACATATGTGTATGTACATACATACATATTTCTATATATTATATACATATTGATCTATATAGTGAATTTATGTACACCTGTCGTGAGAAAAATGAAACCGGAGTGCAAAATTTTTGCCATTTCAAGCAATTCCGTATATTGAAGATTGCATGTATATATTAATATATATATATATATATATATATATATATATATATATATATATATATATATATATATATATATGAATTTTTATCACATCACCGTGATTCATATACATACATCGAGCTACAAGTGTTCTTTAATATCCAATTCACTCTATCTAGGAAGTAATATATTTTCATATATGTTAACCGAAGGGGAATTTTTTTAGTGGCTCAGACTATAACCTCACTGTAGTACTGATTTCGCCTTTGCTGGGCGCTGGTTCGAACCCACGAGAAGACGAAGTTATTATCAACTAAAAAATTCCCCTTCGGTTAACATATATGAAAACATATTAACTCCGAGATAGAGAGAATTGGATATTAAAGGACATTTGTAGGTCTATGTATGTATGTGTGTATATCATATATATATATATATATATATATATATATATATATATATATTATATATATATATATATATATATATATAAGATATGAATGTATTTATTTATGTATAACTGAATCACGAAAATTTGTATGAATACACACACACACATATGTACATATATAAATTTTCAATTGTTTTGTCCCTGTTTTGAGTAGGTCAAGTAATTCTTCAGTTGTGTTAGATTTCAGGCACATGTTTTCCTCTATAATCCCTATTTATATGAGCTTTCTTTGTAAACTTATTTTCATAATTATATCAGTCTGCTTAGTGAAGGACGAGAAGTCAAAAAGCCTCGCAGCCGTACTCCATTGTTTCACTTTCCCTCGTGGACTTTGTCTTTGCCTACCTATATGTGTGTGTGTATATATATATATATATATATATATATATATATATATATATATATATATATACACAAATCACATTACAATATCACGTCGAATTCTGCATGACGCAGTGGATGACAAATACATTACAATATCACGTCGAATTCTGCATGACGCAGTGGATGCTGTGAAATCCAACCAGTCATGCTTTCCCTGTTTTTCCAAAAGCCTCCACTCATCATTTGGAGCCTCCTTTCTCATAGTTCTTATCCAGGTAGGTTGGTCTGGGTCTTCTGACTCTGCGGTCCAAGCAGGAACACAGTTGATATTGATTTCTCCTTTCTTTGGGGTTCAGTTGCACGAAGAAGGACTTGTCCAAACCATTTCGATCTTCCTTTCCTCTTTATCTCACGCCCATACAGAACTTTCGTCATTTTCCTTATATGATTTCACTGTCACATGTTTTTATAGTAATACGGATCATACTAAACTGGTGTATAATCTTACTTTCATATTCAATGTCAGTATTTTTTATTTCCATATCATATTCAGCTTGGCCGCCGTTTGATTTGCTTTCCATAGACTCACACTAAATTTCGTCTCGAGGGATCCTGCACTATATATACAGGTGTCATATTTGCTAAATATATGAAAGATTCGACCACAAGACATCTCTCTTCATATGACGTTATTTTATGTATTCATAACTTTTGCTTTCCTTATTAGGAGTCTCATCTCTAGATATATGATGCATTCTATTAAGGAGGCTTTTTAAGCCCTGTGACGTTTGTGGGTTTAAAAAGATTTATCTACATATGCTCAGTCTCTTCTCACTCCGACCTTTTTTTATTATTATTAAAAATATATGAGAAGGGCAAATAGCAAAGATGAACAGACATTTCCTTGTGTAGCACCCCATAATTTATTGCTAATTCATATGACAAAACCATCATCATATACTTTGTATCTACTTCATTCATGGGTGATTGCAATCAGCTTTACATACTTAACGGGGATGTCACAGTGGATAGATACTCACTCCCAAACGTCTTCTCGTAATCAACAACAAAAGCAGTCAGAGGGAATTTTTAACTTTCAAACAGTGCTTCATAATACGTCTTAGCACAAGTATTTGATCTGTACACCTCCTGCCTTTTCTAAAATAAACCATTTCTTCTCTAAGCTTTTTGTCGGTTACGTTCTCCAACTTATTCAGAATAAGCATACTGGATATTTTCCTTGCAATTTACAGCAGTTAATACAGCCTATTAGGAGTCATCAGGCTTTGCTTCCTTATTATGCAAAACTTTAGCTTACCTGGTGTCATTCCATCTTTTGTGGTGGTCATTCATTCTTAAACACATTAAGTGTTTATTAGCTTCTGATATATGAGTGAAATTGTCCCCCAAATATCTTGTTCATGATCTCACAAAAATGTTCCATCTATCGTCGACTTTCATCTAATAATGTTATTATTGAGCTATCCTCTTTTTTTAGTTTTCTGTAAAGTATTGTGCCGACTTTGTGTCCGTCCGCATTTTTTTTCCTGTTCGCACTATTTCCAGTCTTCCCTCAGATCTTAAAAACTACTGATGCTGGAGGGCTGTAAATCGGTGTGTTTATCAACCACCCTCCAATCATCGAGCATACCAAATTGCAGCCATCGAGCGTCAGTAGTTTTTATATTATTTAAGGCTAAATTTAGCCATGATCGTGCGTATGACACCGCTATTGGTGCTAACAACACAGGCCACCACCATACCGTGGTTAAAGTTTCATGGGCCGCGGTTCATACAGCATTTTACCGAGACCACCGAAAGATAGATTGTTTCCAGTGGCCTTGATTATACGCTGTACAGAAAACTCTATTGCGCCGAAAAAAGTTCTTTTCAATCACAGGTAGTAAATGTGGTGGCCATCCTAACACCTTTCTCTTCTTGAATAAGGCCTAAGGCCTTCGTCAGTATCATCAGCCTGAATGTCTAAATAGTCCCTTATCTCTTCTTGATCTTCTCAAGTACATAGGACGTTCTAATAGTCGTTTTAACTCCTTGAAATTTGTGTACATGGACCTTTTGCTTTGTGCGCGTTCATTATCGTATCCACGTCTTCTGCCTTTTTAGCCCATATCTCAGCACAACTTTTCCATCAGGTTCATTAGACATTCTTGATTTTAAACCAGTTCTTATAGATTGTTTGCTCCTCCTTAGATTTGGTCTTTGGAACTACAATTTTATCTCGTCTCCAATTGCATTGTATAACGCCATTACTGAGGGTTATATCCACGAGGTAGGCTATAATACAGAAAGTCTTATCCACTGTGTGACGTTATTGATGCACATCGAGCGGAAGGTTGACACTGATTTCACCTTTGTTAGAAGTACTACTCGCGTCGAAATTTAGCAAAAGGTTTGAATCAGCCTCTGAAACCTCGAGGAGTTTGTAGGCATATTTTTGCCTACAGGGAATGGGAGAAGGAGAGTGACGGTAGTTGGGAGTATTCTTTTTCACTTTTTGCCTAATTTTTCTCCTTTTGTTGTTGTGATGTCATTATGTATTTAAAATCAGTCAGCATGCACGGCTAGATGCTTGTTAGTTATTGGATCTACATATACCGGGTTGCTTGTGTGTGGATTTAGAGTCAAAACTAATGACTAGAATATTTAAAAATATATCAAGATTTATTAATTCATTGGGTCACTGTATGTAGAACTAATTATATAAAATAAATATTGTTTTTATACAAGTATTTTCGCTCAAATTTTAAATGCCGATTTAAATGCTGTACCAAGAATTGAAATACCAAGAAAAGCTGCACGCCATACGGTCTAGTTATGGAATATCCTAATTTTATGAAGTAACGTAGCATCTAGAAATAGAAGCATTGTTAGAAAAGCCGGGAGTAAAAGAATAATTCGTATCCGACGGGGCCACTTTTCTGATCTAGTGATTTATACGAGGACCCAAGAAGAAGAAAAAGAAAAAAAAAACAATTTGCTTATTCCCAGTGGCCGCCTGGTATGGCTCGATAACTGTGTTGGATTTTTGCTTATTAATTTATTTATTCTGCAGGAGGGAAATATCACATTTTTTAAAATTTCTATTATTGTGGTTGTTCTTTATATTGGTGTGCAGATTTTTGTGTTTAATTTTTAAAATCCTACCGGTTATTATTATTGTGAAGCGGTTAAATAATTTAATATTTTGCATGTAATATTGCACTTTTGTCATTTCGAAAACATTTTCCGCATAATTTTTATTCTAACCCATAAAAATGTCAGTGGACGTTTCTGTGGCTTTAATAATGGAATAAGTCCCTAGTTGGTAAAGCAAAGGGGTCAATAATGCCGAAAGAAGTCAATAGCTATAAAATATTTTGTCCTTGCTTTCTCAAAGAAAGTATATTTCAGCTTAATAGTAGGCAGTAACGGTATTTGCAGTAAAAAGATATTTTGAAAACTCAAGGTAGATAAAAGTATTTTCCTTGTAGTTTTCGTGTAAGTGAAAGGCATAACGAGCGAGACATGATTTTGGTAGTTAACACTTCAAGAATTTTGATTCTCCACCTGAGCTCAATTTAAAATCGTTGTCAGAGGGTAAGAAGCACTTCTGACAGACGCTCTGAACAGAACAGCAAAGGAAGCGTACGATTTCATCGCAGTTCAGAGATTGTATTGTATTGTTGAATCTCGGTTATCATCATCATCGCCTCCAAGTCCGCGTGACGCAAAGGGCCTCTTTGAAATTCCGCCACTCGTGTCTTTCCTGCGCTTTATCTTCCACAAATCTCCCCTGATCTCCGGACTCCCGGGACTGAGGAGGCTTCCAACTCTTCTGATGTCCACAGGAGCCCAGCTAACTCTGGCACCTACGATTCTTCCCTGCAAGGGCGGTACGAAGGACATTTACAAGGCCATCTCTATCTCCCCTTCATCTTTATTTCGTCTACATATGGAACTTCTGTCATTTCCATTGTGGTGTCATTTCTGACTCCATCCTGCCATCTGAACCCTCGTGTTCTTCTTGAAGCTTCATTCTCAAATAAACGAAATTTTATAGATAGAGAGACATTGCCATACCATGATTCACGTGCTACCATGGCTCACGTATAATCTTATTTTCAGATCATTTGACTTCCATTTTTTTTTCAGCCTGATCATTCTGTTGTTTTTTTAGTCTCTGATATAACGAAAACAATTATTATTGGTGTTACATTTATGCCCAGTTCACTGATATGTCACGATGTCACATTGCCAGTTTCAGAAAGCTCTTATTCCCTTTCCGGGTTGAGGATGAAGAGGTTATCTGTTGCTACCTTAAAACTCTGCGTCGATTGCTTTGAATTCGTTTATGCACAAATACTGTACTTACTGACGCACTTAAAAGTGCACGCGCGCTCGCTCGCGCGCCCGCCCAGTTAACACTGTCGTCTGAGCAGCACACTTCTCCCTTCCTGGCGAGCCTAAATATGGAGCATTAGGTAACAGTCGTTTTGCCGTCCACCAGTAGGTTTTTATTATTAACAGACTAATTACGCTGGTTCCAATTATGATATGAACAGCCCTTTGGGAACCTTGCAGCCGTCTGAATAATGTTACCCACTCTCACAATGTTTGGTTTTAGGAATTTTAAACACAACCGTTAATTCTTCTGACAGGACCAAAACAGTGAATTCTGAATTCCCAGAAAAGAATAGGGAGACACCTTGAACTTTTCGATGTCGCAAAAAAAAAAAGACAACACATAGCGAAGTCTGCTTCTTTTGTGTGACACCTGAATGGGGAGAAGCGATTAACCGGTCGTCGGATGCCCTTGGCACCGAGCGAAGTTCCTTTCATGTTTGTTTAAGACATATGAACGACTTGAAATTTTATTTTTTGTGAAATACGCACGCGCGTATATGCATACCCACATACGCCAGGCATACGTTCCCTTACGTAAATGACATCCACGTGGCGAATTTCGACCGTGTCTGGTTCCTTACTGATGTTGAAAAACACCTGGTGTCACACACAAACGCATGTACGCTAATAATCTCTCGAAAAGGTTTTGTTTAGGACTTAGGTTGTGCCTTTATTTCTCGGCTACGACTGAACAAGAATCAGGTAGTCTTCAAAGGATGTCAGGAATATTATTAGCAGTTATTGTACTTTTTATATGCTGATACATAGTTCATGCACAGCAACAACACGCAGTCTAACACAAAGTTGATTCATCTTGTGCATCGACGAACACACACATTTACTGCTTTTTGGCCTGTTTCATCTGATTGCTTGCTCAGTATGAATAAATCAAGAGAATGATGGTAGTGCTTCATTCCTACTCAGACTGATACAGCTTATTTTATATGCTTTTCTAGACTAATTGCTATTTCCACCACTCTCAGAAAAGTAAGAAGTCATCCTCTTTTCTCTTAATAAAAGTTCATGCAACTACATTTCACATACTTTGTAAGCTGTAGGGTATATCTTCATATGTCCTTCACTTCCATTAATCATTTATCATTGTTCATTGTAAAAAATCCTTCCGTAGAAATCAGGATTTCTTCAGCAACCTGTGTATACCATTCCCTTCAGATGACAATAAGCTTAACACATGGATTACTAAACACAGTACTTTTGGCAAATACAATAGACCCTCTCTCCTTCTCTTAAACTGCGCTGCTTCCTTTATTAAGCAGAAACACTGAAGAGAAGAGCCGGGGGGAGGGGGGAGGGGGGATGGAAGGTGGAAACAAAAGAGCATCTTTGTGCGTTTGGAGTTGCGACATTATGAAAGGATTCAGGGGACCTTAGAGTGGGAGAGCGGATGTCGTTGTTTAAGACGAGGATGAGTCGCTCTTCTATTTAAGCTAGGAGACAATTTTAGGCGTATTTATGATGCTCGGAATGATAATGTGGACAGGTTTTTGCATTAATTACCTATGAAAACTGGAAAATGTATGGAAATTCATTCATTCCTAGCGTTAACTAAATGAAAAAGAATATAAATTTATATAAATTGAAATAAATTGCTTTAGTTGCAACAGCCCTAATAAAACAAAATATGTGCATTGGGCTGACCGGTTTAATTATATATATTAAAATTACCTGTTTAATGCCGTAGATTATAAGAAACCGTTAATATTGAAACAAATATATGTACTACATGCAATACAAATAGGTCGGGCATATTTATTCTCTGAAGTTCAGCAGGTATTCATATAATGTTACTGACATGCCTTCACTGCCACTGAGAAATGAAGTGCTAACTGATAGACCGATGGTACCTACCTAGTAGAAAATAGTTTAAACTTTTTTTTTTTTTTAACTACGGTAGTCATGTAATACATTAATCATCTCCTTTTCTGTTTTATATTTTTCTATGACAGAGTCGATTAGGTTATAATGTAATGCCCATCGTTGCGGGGAAGATTATGTAAATATAATATGTTACCATATTTGCCATTAACTGGGAGCCTTACAATTTGGGTAAGACTCCCTCGCAAGTTCACGATAGTTGTATTATAAAAAATGGTCCCATCGCGAAGGAGGATTTAGTGGGGTAACTCAAGAATTCCAGGTGCGGCACTTTCTCATTATGACGTTGAGTAAGTTTGTGTGTTGCGATTGCAAGACAATTATTTTTATGCCAAAAGGATTATAACTTTTCAAGTGTTGACGAACTAACTTTGAATCGGTATTCTTCTTCCACTAGAATTAAAAATAAAACGATGGGAAGGGCAAGCTAATACCAGTTGGTATAAATAAGGAATTTGTATATGAAAAGAGAAATGGTAGAAAGGTCACTTGAAAGATATAAGTTGATAATATTAACGGAATAATCAGAAGGAGAGAACATTATTTTTGTAGCGCTTTTACAATGATTTTGTACAAAGGAATGAAAGACACTGATGAAAGATTAAACAGACGAATAATGTTATTTGTGATGTGGTTTCACATGTTGAGATAAGGTAAATGTTTTCACATTATGTACATGTTCGTAGACATTCTGACCTTATAAATTTGCAACACAAACCAAAAGAGAAGTGCTAGAACCGCAGATGTACAGGAAAGCAACTTGAAAAAAAAAAAGGGGGGGGGGGTGTCAGGAAACAACGCCATCATTCTGGACACCAGGGACCCTGAAATACCCAGGGCCTTTGAACTCATTCGGCAAAAACTCAGACTAAAGAAGTGTGGGACACAAGCGTTGTGCAGGAAGGAGCAAATGAGAGACCGCCCAGAACAGTTAAAAAACCGCAAGATGAGACTCAGGACCTGCCATTAGTGATCCTAATTGCTCGTCCTCCTAACGGCGATGAGGAAGAGGTCCTGAGAATTCTGTGTAGGAGGCCTTTAAGTTTGGATTCGCCGGAAGGGTGCTACGAGTGATCTTCCACGCGGATTTGTACTAGAGACCCATTTCTGAAATCTCTAGCTAGCATGGTAATAAAGTATATCTTTCAGGGAGAAAGGCAAGTTTATTATTATTCTTTGAAGTACCTTTTTCTTGTAATTTTATTCATTCTTAGATTAAAGTTCAGGATTTAGAAATGACATGATATTTTTATCTTTAAATGTAAAACATAAGTATTTGAATGAAACCATAGTTGTTACATTCGTTCTGAAGTCTAATTAATAATTAGAATTAGCCAGTGATATTCAGATTTTCTGAAAACTTACAAAGTATCAAGATTTGCATTGAAAGGGACACACTGAATGCAGTATTTCGGCCTTCCGGTACTAACCGAATATTATTTGAGAAGTGGATCACAGATGTAACGATTTCCAACGGATAGAAAGTATGTTGCACTGCAAACTTGGCAAAGAACATTTCTCATGATTAGCATATTGCCAAAATAACGGAAGCGGATGGTCACAACCCAAGGCATGTTCAAGGGCAGGGACGCTTACACAAGTGGGAAAAAAAATCCTTACTCTGCATTTGCTTGTTTGTCGCCCCCTTCACTTGTTCCGGAGATCCTAAATCTAGAGCGAACCTTGTGTTCGTTTGCATGTTTGTTAATCTTTCAGCGTCCTTAAGAAATATGACATTTCATTATCAGCTTACGTGGATAGTTTCTGTATATTTTTGTTTGTTTGTTCCTTTTGGTATCATATTTCTAGAGTAGTAGCATAACTGGATAAAGTTGAGCCAGTCGTCAAACTTTGTTTATAATGGAGGGAAAGTAGGACAAGCAATGAAAGGGCAAATGATGGTCCAGAGCTATAAGCTCTTTTTGTTACTTCAGAAAGAGCTCTCTCTCTCTCTCTCTCTCTCTCTCTCTCTCTCTCTCTCTCGCCTCTCTCTCTCTCATAATATATAATATAATATATATTATATATATATATATATATATATCTATATATATATAGATATATATATATATATAGATAATATATATATATTATATATATATATGTATGTATGTCAGCTCATAACAGAAACTAATTGTGAGTTGTTGCTGGTGATGGTGAACAAATCTTAAATAGACGGAAATGCTGCACTTTAATTAGCAAGAGTTAATGAGACGTGGATCTTCTGTATTTACGGTAATTGACACTTGCAGCGTTTATAATTAACAAAACTTTGTATCATGTTTTCCAGTACTGTAACAAACAGACATGAACTGTGACAATTAACGGTTGTGCCCCGGAGGTACACTCGCCTCTCATTTATTAACACTTCCAGAAAATACAAAAGTATACAGCTACCGCGGACTGTCATCGTTCCGAATCCAGAGAGAATCACTTAAGACCAAAAAGCACGAGATTGAGTCTCATTCACCGGTTTCCGAAGCCGAGGTCAAGGCCAAAGTCACTTTTTGTGAGTCTTAGTTCATGCTACTTAACTTTAATAGCGGGAATATGTTCAAATGCCTTTCAAACAAAATCGTCTCGTTAGTACCAGGTTGTCATTTAGTTATTTTTGGTAAAGTTGGGATAATTTTTCACATGATCCAGGGCACCAGTCATCGAATTTGATAATGAAGCTATGTCACGCGGGGAATTATTGCTTTTATATTTGATTTTCTGATTGTTTTGTCACTTGCATGATGATTTGATGCTGTTTCAGTAAACTATCATTTCCACCCAATGGTCTGAGCTAGTATAAGGCGGGTAAAATAGGCATCTAAGAGAAAAAATTGAAATTGATCACTGGAGGGAGCGCAATTTCAAGGGCGCAGGAAATAATTTTCTTGGCTATTTCAGGCAGATTTTAGGCAACCTTTGAGACCATTAGATACTAGCGATTTAGTGTATTAGGTGCATGAACATAACCTATTAAGGTAACGTTTTATCAGCGTTACTGAAGATCCTGTAATGATATTTATGATACAATCAGTCTTACGGACAGTTCATGCTTGCAGTCTGATATATCTGTGTTTCTGCTGTGATGTGCAATATCCCTTTGTTTCTTCTCGAATTAAATCAGATTTTAATGAGTGAAAGCGTGCTCTGATTGTACATTTGTTTCTCCTTTACACATTTTCTTAATTTTGAAAAAAGCCAAGTACTGGATTATGATATAATGATAGATAATATTATTTGTGCGTTTATTGTGTTACAAAATCTCATTATATTTTCTGCGGTCAATGTGATTTTGGACGCTCAGTAGTGAATACTTTGGAAAAGTCAGGGCAAAAAATATCTGCATAGAAAACGTGTCTGAGCATTAGAGAAAACTGACCAAACTGAGGGGTTTAGGGGAACTATAATGTTATGCAACAAGCATATATTGTCTTTTGTTTTTCTTTTTTTTAGTGCACTGACAGGGTGTGTGTGTGTGTGTGTGTGTGTATCTTAATTATATATATATATATATATATATATATATATATATATATAATATATATACTATATATATATCTATATATATATACTGTAGGGATGGTGTGATGTAATTTTGATATCCTATTTTAAAATATTTCTTATTTATAATTGTTCAGAAGAAGGCCTAGCTTAGTACTTACAGTATTTTTTCCTTTTCCCGTGCAGGTATGTTTCACAAGTACAAGGGCGAGTTTGATTTGATGACTGCTAACGGTAAGTTAGTTGTCTTCCTTGTTATTTTTTGGAACCGTCTTCACAAGAAATCTTTGTGTAAAAATTTTTGCATGAATATTTCTAAATATCCGATCATCTTTAAAAATTTCTGTGGTCTATTCCATTCTAGGTTTTTTATTATAATTTCAGTTGTTTCGTCATACATAGGGGTTGGTGTTTAATGGACTGTTTAATGATATGTGGGCCCCTTTTCTTGCTTCGCGCTTAGTAAGGTTCATTCTCACATTTTTTTTTTTTTTAGCAGATAATTTTACCATGCCGAGAAAGTGTTACCGGAGGTAATATTCTAAATGTTCTCTCCGGTATGAATACATTTTATTTCTCTCTAATGTGTTGCGTCATGTGCAACTGCATTTGCAGTCCTTGAGTCATTTTTGGCTTGTATCGTAATGAATATTATGTCAGAGCCATTTTGCAAGTTTTTTTTAGTAATATTCTTTCATTCCCTTATTTGTGCAGTTCAGTGGATACTATGTTTAGCCTTTCGACTTTAAAAAAAAATTTTTTTTAAGAATTTTGTGTAATTCTTTTCCACTGAAAAGCCAATTCTAGATCCTGTGTTTTCAAGAAATCAGAAGTGTTTTATTTGTGTCAAAACTGACTCTGAAATCACGTGTTATTCGGGAATAAGATAACCTACATTTTACTGTTTAGATTTGAGGAAAAGCCAGTACCACTGTCTTTGACTCCAACTTGGCTATCATAGGTCGGATTATTCCTTCCTTTCAGTGAAGATTTAAGGCTTTTCCCGTGAAATTCATTTCCATTTATTTATCATTCTTCTGCAGTGAAGAAAAACTAGGGATTGGCTACATTTCAGTACTAGAATTCAATGTAGAGGACTTCTCTCTCTCTCTCTCTCTCTCTCTCTCTCTCTCTCTCTCTCTCTCTCTCTCTCTCTCTCTCTCTCTCTCTCTCTCAAATACAGAAACAATGAAACGGTGCTGCAGCTCTACACATCAATAGTTAGACCTCATCTTGAATATGCAGTACAGTTTTGGTCACCAACACCAAGAAAGGACATAAATAGACTAGAAGGGGTACAAGCAAGAGCCACAAAGTTAGTTCCATCCATCAGGCAAATAGGTTACCAAAGATTACTAGAGAGCCTGAACATGTATGGCTTAGAAACACGTCGATTCTAGGACAACTAATAGAAACATTCAAAATACTGAAAGGCATAACATAAGTAGACAGTAACCTATTTATGTTAAGCTGAAACCAGACAAGAAATAATGGATGGAAACTAGAGCTGAAGAGATTCAACACATCCCATTATGGGAATTTCTTGACATGCAAGATATGTGACATGGAATAAACTGCCACTAGAAGTCATAAACAGCAAGTGTGTGAAAGAGTTCAAAATAAAGCTAGAAAAAATCAGTAGGACACTGAATGAACAGTAAAACCTGCTCCTACAGATAAGTGAGCACACGATGTCTCCTCGGATGTCTCAAATATTAATAAGTATTTGAGACATCCAAATCCTTGTAACTCCTTGTAACGCTCTAAGACCTTTCTTAGATAACTATAGTGAGACTCTAAAAAGCATTCCGTCAATCGACACAGAATTCCTCGACAAGTAAAGCGACAAAGTTCGTCTTTGGCTCTCAAGGAGAGACGAATTAGATAAACTTATTTGTTCAGATGCGCCAATTTTGATAAACCCGAACCGTAAAGAGTAATTTCTGAGTAAGTGTCAGCCGCAGTGGCCAGATGATTATTTCTATTCAAGTCAAAGTGTGCCAGTCTTCTCTTTAAGGAGGACATTCTCCACCAAACATCGTCTGCCGTCCCTCCATCTTGGTTACCTTCTGTGACGTCAGTGGTCCTTTCTCCTTCTCTTCGGGATTCTCCCACCTCGCCTCCCTCCAAAGGATGCCACGCCCTCTGCGAGCGATCTTGCCCTCCGGCGTGGAAAGCTCAAGGTGCCGGGCCTCAGAGAAGGAAGGTTGTCTTTTCTTCACACTGGGCATCGAGTTTCGAGGGAAAGATAGGCTTTTCTTTGTCTGATCATGTATTTTTGGTCATCATTTTTGTTAGTATTGTTACGTTTAATTTGTTGAAAATTCTTGTTAGGTCTTTAGTTTATATCGTTACTTTTATTCTTAAATTAGTTATATCGTTACTTTATTCTTAAATTAGTTTATATCGTTACTTTATTCTTAAATTCCAACGTCATCATAAGAATGAACGTTGTCATTCTTCGTAGAGAGGTTATATTTATTTAGATAATTCCTAGTTTTTGTTTACGAAACCATTTTATGGTTAAGATCTGGAAAATGTATTTGGCAGTTAGATATTCGACCTTTCTATCGCCAAAGATATGTCGAATTTACAATAACGTCAGTGCAAACGCTGCGATCACAGGTGACGGCATATCCGGAACTTTCTCTAAATCGGCACCGCCCTTCGTGTACATCTGTGCACCGGCGCCCAATGGTGGTTGCTAGTAATGAATAAATAGGTGTCCCCATCTGCTTTAGGAACACACACCTATATGTTATTAATCACCATTACGTTCACGCCTTCGGGCTCGATAGAACTTGCATTCTCTACTCTCGAGTCAACTTCATTATATTTATTATTTTAAGTGTCTTCTGCCGTTGGTTTATGTATTTGTGGTGCAATTCATCCGTATTCGAAGGCTGACCGGTTTTAGTAAACACACACACTCAAATAACAACAATACTTGCCTTACGTGACCCTATCCGTCCGTAACTATGGCAACGAGTGAAGCGAAAGGAATATTCGATTATGGCTTTTAGAGTCTTGATTAACGACACGACCAGTACGCTGATTACATTCATGGATGTAATTGAATCGTGAAACCTTGATTTACGATGAAACTTTTAGTTTTTTGTGCATCTTCGCCTTATATATAAATATATATGTATGTATGTATATATACATACATACATACACATATATATATATAATATATATATATATATGTATATATATACTACATATAATATATATATATATATATATATATATATATATATATATATAAATAACTTGACCACGAAATATATAAAAGTATTGTATGTGTGTGTGTGTGTATGTATGTATGTGTATGCATGTATGTATGTATGCACGCACTATGTTAACAGTTCATATAACATCTTAGAACAACAGTTTATTTTGCCGACGGCGTTTCCCACTATCTCACTGCATCTTTACTGCTGCAATTTACACAAAAACAAGTCGCATGAAATCCTATAAAAAAGATGCTTACAATACGTGTATCATACATACATAGATACACGCATATATGTGTGTATATATATATATATATATATATATATATATATATATTGTGTGTGTGTGTGTGTGTGTGTGTGTGTGTGTGTGTGTGTTTGTTGTGTGTGTGTATGTTTATGTATATACTCATGTATGTATGATATATGTATAGTATAAAATCCGATCACGGAAATCAAAACGTGATATGAGATATATATATAAACAACATATGGCCTCGAGGAAGGTGAAAAGACAGTTTAAAAAATCTTTTCCTTTTACTCTAAGGCACTCGCAAGCTGACAATTAGCTTGAGAATCCCGTAGGCGAAAGATCTTTCATCGTATTGTTTTTAAAACGATTGTCTTCGTTACAAACGAACACGCATAAAAAAGAAAATTTCAGCCTCATCATCATTGTCGGTTTTATATATATGTATATATATATATAATATATATATATATATATATATATATATATATATATATATATATATATATGTTCTCTTACCTTTTTACGTGTTTTTCTGTAAAATATATGTAATATATATGAATTATGTAGATATATGTAAATATATATAATAAATATAACTATATATAAATTAATTATTGTTTTTTATATATTTTATAATAATTTAAGTTATTTTTATTTTTTTACACTTATAATATATTGTTTTATATATAATAATAAGTGTATACATTAAGATAATATATGTGTTTTTATATATAGTCATATGTATACATAAATATTGTGTTGTGGAGAGAGAGAGAGAAGAGAGAGATGATGAGAGAGGAGAGCGGAGAAGAGAGGAGGAAGAGAGAGAGAGAACTTTTAAATAATCATATTGATGCAGTGATGTCTGGGTTTCAATTTAAGTTTTGATAATATTACTTCCTGGTCTGTTCCAGTTCCTGGAACCGTACCGTGTTAGTCAAAGCGAAACCGACGGGTTGATCGATGAGGTCGGGGAAGTATTAGTTGTATTTTTTCCAGTTATACAATTTTCATTTACTCCGTTTTGTTTGTGACTTACTTCAGTATGCTCTTTATGGTGGTTTATGTTGTTGGAAATATGAGTCTAACCTTCATCTCAATATTACCGAAAGGAATGGAGTAAATGTAAAAAAAAAAATAATAATAAATAAATATATATTAATTTTTTATAAATCAAACTTTTTTGTTTCTTATGATTGGCGGAAAGTTATGTGAATTTGGTCTTTGAGTTTCTCAGTTTACGAGAATGTTTTTTATCTGAAAAATATGTTTGGCTTTATTTTATGTTCATATGTGTATGAAGATCTGAGAAACGGAGCGTTTATCCGGGCATTTTCAGAGAGAGAGAGAGAGAGAGTGTGTATTGTTCGTCCTTAATCACGATTCTAGAGACTGTGACCCGAGGCGTGTCCCAGTAGCAGATTGTCCCACACCTGGAAACTCCAGCAGTTTAGGTCAAGGTCTTCTGGTGAGATTTTCTTAGAGGCCCCAGAGCCTTGGGCAGTGTGGAGACAACATCCACAGCCTTTGGAATTTGATGGTCACTTGGTTTACATCCACTTATAATCGGGGGGAAACCGTGTTTAAGGGTTGCACAGGTATAATGCCTTACGATTCGCTTGTATGGATGGATTAATGAAAAATACATTTTAATAAGACATCTTTTCAGGATTGACCAATGTAATGTTCAACTTGTACTAGAGCTCTCCTTTATTGATTGATGTTTTTGAAAGTTGATTGATTTTTTGAAAGTTCTTAGTCGTGAATGTCTCGTTTGTGGGATAATTGCGGGAGAGTCTTGTACGTTATTGGTGAAAGATTTTTTTTTTCAGGAAATGTCAAATTTGTGGACTTATCAGTGTAAAGTTATTTTTTTTTTTTTGTTTTTTTTTTTTTTTTTTCGTATTTTACCATCTCGTAAAATGCTTGCTGAAAACATCCTTTTAGTTATCACTTGTGTAGCTTATATGGTTTCTGTACAATGCCTCGTCGATTGAATTGTAGTGTACCAGAGCTGTAACAGTTAACTAGAGTTTTAGAACGTTATATTTTGTTATGTCCGGATATTTAACATACCTTAAAACCGGAATACATATATTCATAATTATATTATGATTTCCATGGTATTAGACTCCTCTTGTGTGGGGAAGAAGTACTTGGAGAGGTTAAAGTAACCTCTTACCTTAGATACCCTCATCGAAGACAGTATCCAACTAGAACCACCTGACAGTCAAACATTTTTGAGAGAGAGAGAGAGAGAGAGAGAGAGAGAGAGAGAGAGAGAGAGAGAGAGAGAGAGAGCGCAGCAATGTTAATGATTTGCTAAGTAATTTTCAGTTGAAAGTTCTTTTAGGGTGTGATTCTCTTCTCTCTCTCTCTCTCTCTCGCTCTCTCTCTCTCATATATATATATATCAATAATATAATTAATATATAATATATATATATATATATATATATATATATATATTATCTGTGTGTTTGTGTTTGTTTGTGCGTACTTAATGTCATAGATTTTAATTCATCACATCACGTATTTTCATCTTATCCCGAGAACAGACATGTCGAAATCAGATGGCTTTATTATCATTGCCGACGTTTCTGGACAACAAGCTATCGAACCCTGAATTCTCCAATATATGTGACCACTTAATTAAATGTGAACATAAAATAAGATATGATGATTTTGATGTTTTGGGTAGAGCCTCGAATGACTGACTTCTAACGGTGCTGGAATCGTTGTTTATTAAACAGCTTGTTCTGCAGTTACACTCCCAGTCCTCTGCCACGCCCCTTTATCTGTCATGAGTGTTCCTGGAACCTCGAGTTGCCCTTCGTTGTCACTCGACACTTCTTTCCTCTTGAAATATAGGTGTGCCTTCTATTCTGTTTTAATCATTTAATGACATTGTAATTTTTTAAATTTTTAATTTTCGTTTTTTTTGTCCGAGTCATTTTAATGTTTGTAAATTTGTTTGTCTTTTAAGCCTTGAAAATGCGACTTGTTTGTCCAGAAAAGTCGGCAGTCATAATAAAGACATCTGATTTCGACATGCCTGTCCTTCTCCCACTTTGATTGTTTGATGAAGTTTTTAGCAACTGCCTGCCTCCTGTGCTATACACACACACACACACACATATATATATAATATATATATATATATATATATATATATATATATATATATATATATATATATGAGTATATTATCACATATATATGTGTGTGTGTGTGTGTGTGTGTGTGTGTGAAATCATCATTAAAGGGAAGAGGACGCCCACAGATGTACAGGATGTCTTTATTCCGATGTTTCGTAATTGTCCAATTAATTACATGATCAGGGCTGTTAAAATGAAAATTGTAAAAGCAAAACTAAAAATTAAGAAATGTAAAAGATAAAATTATTCTTATAAAGTGTACGAAATATACACATTAAAATTAAAGGAATTTAATTTTAAAAAGGACATATTAAAATGAAAGATAACAAAAATTGAAAGCAGCAATGAACAGTTACAGAACAAGAGGTTAAGGACCTAGATGAGTGACAGCGTTAAACTAAACGTAAACGTAAAAAACATAAATAATAAACAACACATAATAACAAGGTCTTGAGGGTTGGTGGTATGGCCTAAAATGCCGTGTTTATTATCGATATGTGTTTTACAGATTTTGGAGTGGTTTCAAGACCTTGTTATTATGGAATCACTTTTTATTATACAACTTGTTATGTCGTTGAACACTCATACGTCCTCCTCCCCTTTGTATTTGTATTGGGTTGTATTGTTTATTTATGTTTTTTGTTTACGTTTAGTTTAACGCTGTCACTCTCCTAGGTCGGTCCTTAACCTCTTGTTCTATAACTCTGTTCACTGCTCCTTTCTCAGTTTTTGTTTACTATATGTTCTGTTACCGTTCATTTTAATGTATGTCCTTTTTAAAATTTAATTCTTTTAATTTTAATGTGTATATATCGTACACTTTTATAAGAGTATTTTGTAGCTTTTACATATCTTAATTTTTAGTTTAGTTTTTACAGTTTTACTCGAAATTATATTTTCCATTTTAACAGCCCTGATGATGTAATTAATTGTACAATTACGAAACGTCGGAATAAAAACAGCCTGTACATCTGTGTGTGTCCTCTTCCCATTAATAATGAATGGACATAATGGTGGAATTTCTTATTGATTTCAGTTACTTGAGGTTTTATTCTGTATTTATAAATATTGTCAATGTTTCTTCGCAGATAAGTTATTTATGACATTTTCAAGCATCTAACATGTGACGGTGGATCTTTCGTAAGTCTTGCTTTCTGACTGTTACCTACTTTCTCTCATGCATGACATTTAGCAACCAACCCGGAGGGAAAAAAAAAAAAAAGCTTTATTATATGCTTGAAGACTTAAGGTACGGGATTGGTAGTGAAAGTCTTCTGTATTTTTCTCGCAGTAACCTTCAGATTTAAACTGCTTCTATGTTAGAAGTTAGAATTGCTTATAATTATATTCACTGTTTTGTACTCTGGAAAGATTCTTTCATTATTTGAAGTGTCTTCCAGTGTTATGTAAGGGTTAGTTGAATATATTTTATGGTTGAGCTCTGCGTCCTTAGCTGTAAATAAAGATGAATATTGAAGCTTATTGTTAGTGTAAGTATTTATTGAAGTCACACAAAGCAGCGGATTGGAAATCCTAGTGGATAGTTCAGACAGTGTCCCTGAGTCGATTATTTGGATCACTGCACTTCATTTTGTTGTTGACCTGTTCCTAGTTCTGTTGTCTTTTATATTTTTCTGGAAATCGTTGAATCGATTTCATAAATTCTTCAATAGGGTATTCGATGTCTTGGATAGCTGGGTGTTTCATAGCACGATGTGTAATTAGTTATTACTTCACCAGTCTGGCATTATTTGTAGCTATCGGCGAATTGGATATTGAATATTTGATATTTGGTAATTTAATGTTGCTTCATGTATGGATACGGTCTTTTGTTTGCTTTTGTGATAACTTTTTTTACACAAATCTACGTGTACTATACG
This sequence comes from Macrobrachium nipponense, assembly GCF_015104395.2. Taxonomy (NCBI): domain Eukaryota; kingdom Metazoa; phylum Arthropoda; class Malacostraca; order Decapoda; family Palaemonidae; genus Macrobrachium; species Macrobrachium nipponense. The sequence goes on along the minus strand of NC_061102.1, from coordinate 42,975,182 downwards.
ATATTTGCCAAATGATGATTATTTCCTGTTTTGTAATATTGAAATAAACTGACATCATATTTCTATTTGCAGTGATTTATTTTGATGTGTATGCTCTTACATGTTTGTAGTTGAATGGCATAACTATTAATTTTGATGAAAAAATACACACAAATACAGATATTTATAAAAACAAAGTTTTTAAGAGAGCAGAGTGTGATAATGCATGTTTGAAGAAATCTTGAGAAAGGAGGTGCGCAGAAAACCTCCTTGAGTATACTCAAGTGAAAAAGTGCACTGATGATTATATTAGACATTATCCGTTTTTTAAAATCTGTCAGAGCTCCGGATCTTTCAGAGATCTGGGTAGACTCTTCCCTTCCTCTCCTTTCCGACCAGTTAGTCTGGACCTATGAACTTTTAGTGTGTTACCATAGTGTACGTCGTCTGCTACCCATCCGCAACATTTGTTCCTGGGGTACAAAATGAAATGATAATGATAACATTAAGGTGTTAAAATAAAATAATAGAGTTATTATCAAGATGTATTTTTTCATGTTTTAGCTTTGCAGTTGTAATGTTATCTTCGTGTGCACTTACTACCCACGAGTATGTGCGTCATTTATCCTTGGGAAGTGAACCCAGGGGATGGAAGATGATAAGGCAACATTCAAGATGTTGAAATTCCAGTGTATTACTGTATCTGATCAAAACGAAAATGTTTTAAAAGATAGCAATGCCAGATATAAAATGAAGCGTTTAAATGAATAAGAATTGTAATTCCACTTTGAATTGGAATGGGGGGTTGGGGGGTTGGCGGCCTGTTGATTATTGTGTCTTTTATTATATCAAATGACAGGTTCTGTATAAGTTTTGAAAACGCAAGTTTTGTACCTTTCTGCATTGGTGGACTTGTCTCAGTGAGACAGGTGTGGGGATGTTCAGAATTACTAGGTGATGGCTGGTAGCGTATATTACAATCCTGTGTGGTTGAATTAAGAAGAAACATTTGGTTAATGAAAAATAGTTTGAAGGAGGCGAGCAAAAATGTGACCTCGTCTCCTTTGCCTTAAAACGATGAGTTTGCCGCTTTGTGAATATATATGGATTTGAGGTTAATAATGTCACATTGGTTGGGCGCCCTTTACCGAGAAATAAAGAAATAGATGGAGAAATTAAGGGGAAAGGGCGAGCAGTGATTGCAGATAAAGCGGAGGAAGAGGTGGTGGAAAAAGAGGGAGTGGAAGAGTAATAAATATCAATTCACTATATATTAGGATAATGCCTCACTTTTATTCTCTCATAATTCATTCATCCATTTTGATTTTCCAATGCGTGCCAGTGCCAGTGCCCGTAATGTTACATTCGACTTTTATTTCGCCTAAAGCTTGCCAGTAAGGTACCGCATTCGGTTTTATAACCTATGGCGTAGATTTTGACGGCAAGTCTCTTAATTTGAAGGGCTGGTGGACATTATTTCTTTTATGATATATCATTACCTTATTTAATGTTGGTGACAGATTATACTACATGGAATGTACCTTTCTAGGAAACTAGCTACACCCCTGTGATTGCTGCGGTGGAATTCCAAGAAGTTGTAGACATTATTTATTTATCTTTTTGTGACCTGTCCCTCGCTTTATGGTAACTTCTCGTGCTCCCGTCCCACTTTGTCCAATACTACGACGTGTAATTGATAGCTTTGCTGCTCTTTTCCCCTCTGTTATTGGAGTAGTACTGTGTTTGGTAAGTTGTTAGCTATATTAAGTAATGAATCCAATGCCTATTCTCTCTCTCTCTCTCTCTCTCTCTCTCTCTCTCTCTCTCTCTCTCTCTCTCTCACAAAGTAATTATATTAAGTGACCCGTTAATTCAGAAGTAAAAGTTTCTTCCACCTCTTTTTCGTGGAAAACGTATAAATGGCATCATTATAAAAGGATTTGGGCGGAAGGGGTAAGGGTGACCCTTCGGCTACTGAAGATCTTGATTGGAAAAATATCTTGAAATCAAATGTCACTTTTATTATTATAACAGTATTATTATTGCTTTCGTAATTTGAATGATACCACTGTCATTACTACTATGACCATTGCTGTTGCTATTGCTATTAGCATCATCATTGTGTTTTTCCACAAGTTTTCTACTCCTTGGGGGGTAGCGCCGTTAGTGCACTTTAAGTGGTGCACTGTAGACATTAGCTAGATTCTTTGCAGTTCTTTGTAACCCCTTTCATTCCTTTTACTGTGCTTCGTTCACATTCCTTTTCTTCCAACTAACTCTCCATAACCCTCTCCCAGCTATTGATTCAGTGCAACTGCTTTGAGGTTTCCCTCCTGATACACCTTTTAAGCCTTTTTATTGTCAGTTTTCATTTCAGGGCCCTTTCACACTATGCGATTCTTGTCGGACCAAGATACGATTGCAGTGCCGGATCTAAATGCGACACACAATTGCGCATATCGTACATTTGTCCGTATATTTGTCCGACTGCCGTACAAAGTGATCCAATTTTTGACAAGCGCTTGCAGTCTGCTCTCAGCCTGTAGTGGTGACTAGATGGACAGGAGGAGAAAATTATTGTCTTTGTTTATTACATTTGAGAAAAAAGAAGAGAAAACCTAGAATTCACTGGGTACACCCTTTTGCCCAAATACCTACAAAGCACTTGTAAAATGGCGCAAAATTTGCCACAATTTTTTCGAGGAGCTGAAGAGAGATAATGATAAATTTTTCAATTACTTCAGAATGTCTAAAACAACCTTTGAGGAATTCTTGTCACGTCTATATGACCAGTTGCTAAAAGAAATACGACATTCAGAGATGATATTTCGCCAGCACAACAACTGGCAGTTACCATCAAGTAAGAGGAAATAATATGGACCTTTCCTTGTAAATTTGCTTTTCCATATAGAAATTAAAAAGGAGAAATGAAAACAACTAGTGTTAGCTGAAACACCTCTATTTATCAAAAGTATAAACTGATATATCTATACAAAAAACTAAAATCTTTTACTTTGATGTAAAAAATCCATATCTCTCTATGTTTCATTAATTAATGTAAATAAAACGTAAGTGTTAAGTATAAAAACTTCTCAAAAAATCATAAATATCGAAATCAAAAGCTTTTAGTCCTCTTTTATATCAATAATCTGCCGACAACCTTCTAATAATTTCAGTATCAAAACGTATATGTAACCTTAATGAAAAAAACAGCAAATCATTTAGTAAATCATTTCTCAGTAGTTTATACTTAAGCTATCCATACCTGTAGTTCTTTCTTATTTACGAATAACACTATTGTTATTATTATTATTGTATGGTGTTTTTTTCGTTGCATGGAACCAGTTATTCAGCAACGGGAATAACACTATTTATATCCCTCAAATGTTTTCAATACCCATTGCACCCGATCACCAGAAGCAGTGGAAGTCTACTGCTGTCGCATGTATGCAGGAAAAAATCGCATAGTGTGAAGACACGTATTGAAGACAATGGCCAACTGCAATCTCTTCTGGGTGCAGCACCGGACATGGCCAGTGGGGCCTGTCGGCTGTAATGCGATGCCGGACCGACATAGTGTGAAAAGGTACATTAGAGATAATAGTCGACTGCTAGTCGCATGTAGGTCCAACATCGTGTCGCATTTACGTACGACATAGTGTGAAAGGGCCCTCAGTGCTGAACAACCTCACTGGTCGCAGCTCTTAGCCTTTGGCCTCAATTCTATATTTTATTCAATTCTATTCTCACAAGTTGTGTGTTTTTTTATTTATTGAAATTGTTACCATTATTGAAATTTCATTTTTATTTTTTATTTACATTTATATTTAGATTTATTTTTTCTTTCATTTTTATTATGTAAATTTTGATTTTTATTATTTATATTTATCTCCATCTTTATATTTTTATTGCTTTCTTATTTTATTATATTATTACTTTGTTTGATCTCAGTGTCTCCAAAATCTAGGAAACAGATTTTTAAAGCTGTCATACTAATCTATCCTCAACACTTTCCTCTGCGACATCTTTTAATCCTGAAAATATTTAAACTGGAATAATAATAATAATGATAATAATAATAATAATAATAATAATAATAATAATAATAATAATAATAATAATAATAATAATAATAATAATAATAATAATAATAATAATAGTTTTGAGGTACTACTTGGCCGCTTTATCATTTATGTTTATTTGATTGATTTGAGTAACTGTGTTGCTGGTTTTGCCTCTTGTAGGTTATTTGAAGTGTTACTTTTTGTTGCTTTGAGACCATGTAACCAGTGTGGTGAGACTTAGGTTACTTCTGTATCCTCTGGACTATGTCTTAATTTATTTTGTTTTTTATATTTACATATTTTTGATGACATATATTCACATTTTCTTATGTGATTACTTATATAAGGTTTCACCAGCTATTCCTACGAATCACGTATATTCACATGTATTTAGTTATACTCTAAGTATATCTCATTTCTACATTGTTTCCTTTCACCGATGATGGCATTGCATCTGAAAGCTATCTCTGAGTTCGCTGTCTTTCATATTGTTTTTTAAAAATTATTTATTATTCTTATTATTATTTATTATTATTATTATTATTATTATTAATATTTTTTTTTTTTTTTTTTTTTTTTTTTTTGCTCTATCACAGTCCTCCAATTTCGACTCGGGTGGTATTTATAGTGTGGGGTTCCGGGTTGCATCCTGCCTCCTTAGGAGTCCATCACTCTTCTTACTATGTGTGCCGTTTCTAGGATCACACTCTTCTGCATGAGTCTGGAGCTACTTCAGACTCTAGTTTTTCTAGATTCCTTTCAGGGATCTTGGATCGTGCCTAGTGCTCCTATGATTATGGGTACGATTTCCACTGGCATATCCCATATCCTTCTTATTTCTATTTTCAGATCTTGATACTTATCCAATTTTTCCCTCTCTTCTCTTTCAACTCTGGTGTCCCATGGTATTGCGACATCAATGAGTGATACTTTCTTCTTGACTTTGTCAATCAACGTCACGTCTGGTCTGTTTGCACGTATACACCCTATCTGTTCTTGATACCATAGTCCCAGAGGATCTTTGCCTGATCGTTTCTATCACTCCTTCAGGTTGGTGCTCGTACACTTATTACTGCAAGGTAGCTGATGTTCTTGCACAGGCTCCAATGGAGGGCTTTTGCTACTGAATCATGCCTCTTTTTTGTACTGGTTTTCTGTGCAAGTGCCGGCATTCACTTGCTATGTGGTTTATGGTTTCACTTTTCGTATTGCACTTCCTACATATGGGAGAGATGTTATTTCCGTCTATCGTACTTTGAACATATCTGGTTCTTAGGGCCTGCATCTTGTGCCGCTGTTATCATTCCTTCAGTTTCCTTCTTTAGCTCTCCCCTCTGTAGCCATTGCCATGTGTCATCGCTGGCTAGTTCTTTAGTCTGTCTCATGTATTGTCCGTGCATTGGTTTGTTGTGCCAGTCCTCTGTTCTTTCTGTCTTTCTCCTGTTATTTCTCCTGTCAATATTATTATTATTATTATTATTATTATTATTATTATTATTATTATTATTATTATTATTATGAATATTTGTGCATCATGAATCAGCTGATCTCGGAAAAACTGAGAACAGTCACCTCCTGGATTTTAAGGGAAGTGAGGAGCTCGGTAATAAGAAAGCTGTTGAAATTTATGGAGAAAACCTCTCGTTTTAGGTCATTGCAGTGACTGTACCGACTCTCCAGTAAAGGAGAAATTCTTGGGGAAGGAAAAGGCGAGAGGGAGAGCGAAAAATGTTAAAATACAATATGATCCGAAAGTGTGCGTGCTGCAAGAAGCTTGAGTGTTTGGAAGGTTCTATATGCGCTGAGTGAAACAAACCATTTGCAAAGAGAGAGGGCAAAGTGTATTGGCCACAGCATATTCAGAATTGTGTGCTTGTCAACGTCATTTTATGTTATGTGCAACGATCTGTGTGTACCTATGTACACATGTACGAGAAAAGGGGAATTTTTAATTCAAATCGCCGAGATGGTGAAAAGAAAGGAAAATACAGAACCAGAAAGAAAATCTGGAACAGGACTATGTTGTCATAGTTACACGCCTTTACTCCGAGAAGCTAAAAAAACTGCATTTGAGGTTTATTCCGTACATTTTAGCCTTTGTATTTTCATTGCCTCAATAAAATGTTTATAGTTAGTTTTTCTTACATTGTATTAAGAAAACAGTAGAGGAATTTAAGAAAGCGTTGGTATGCAGTGCGCAAAATGATTTAGTTTTATTAAAACGTTATTATTGCGAGCCTCCCATTAGATCCCCAGAGAAAACGTGCACATAACGAAGGCTATATAATTCAATGTATTATGACTCCAAATCGTTCGATGTTTATCAAAAGCAGTTACATGTATTTAAGGGCATATGACTGAAATTTGGCTAATCTCTCTCTCTCTCTCTCTCTCTCTCTCTCTCTCTCTCTCTCTCTCTCTCTCTCTCTCTCTCTCTCTCTCTCATATACGACTGCGTTGGTTCTTTGTGCCATGTCCATGTTCGCTGAGGTATGCAGACGTCAGTGCCCGTAAGCAAAAATATTCCATGCAAGAACTGGACTGTTAGGTTAACGGCAAAGGAGAGAGTCATCTGTACTGAATACCCAGACCAACCTCTCGTATTCATCCTAGCAGGGGCTTATGAATGAGAACGCTGATATATCAAGTCTGCTGATTGCTCTGATAATTATCATTTGTGTTCGGCTACGCATAAATGATTGAAGAAGAAACAAGTAAAAAATGCGCCGAATTTTTTTGGGCGCAATCGAGTCTTCTGTACAGCGTTTAATGCTGTATGAAACTCTCAACCGTGTCCCATAAGACTTTCAGCCACAGCCCGGTGGTGGCTTGTGTTATTGATATGGCTAACTTTAACCTTGAATAAAATAAAACCTACAGAGGGTAAATGATCAACATAGCAATTTGCTGCTCTCTAGCCTCAGTAGTTTTTAAGACCTGAGGGCGGACGGACAGACAAAAAGCCATCTCAACAGTTTTCTTTTACAGAAAACTAAAAGTCAGTAGATTATCTTACGAGGAATAGAGATGATGCCAACCTGGATCCACTAAGAAGGTAACATTATTTGATATTCTTGTCACTGACGTCGCGTGGAAGGGTCTGTTAAGTGTTGAATGAATTGCTGTTATGGGTTTTTTCTGTCACTGGTATTTTGAAAACTGTCTAGGAAAAAATGATTTGCTACAATTCATCTGTACCCCACATAAATTGTGTTCCATTGAACGTGATGAATTCCTTTTAATAGTGAGTCAGTTTCTGATGATTTTAGCTACTTGTTGAAGAGAAAACACACACAAAAATTGTTTTCTTCGAACGGTTGCGGGGAAGGGTGAGATAAGAAGGCAATAAAAGAAAAAGCGTTCTATAAGAAAATTAGGAACTTTAGCTTATTACTATTTTGATGACCTTATGTAAAGGGATGTGCAAAACTAATCTTGTTTTGTGAGGGACCAGACCTACCAACCATTGGAATCCTCGAAACCTCATCATTCATAAGTAGATGTACAAAATATACCAATTTTTTTAATCGTATCCAACGCCATGCGATGCAAAGGCCTTTGTAAAATTCGATCACTCGTGTTTTTTCTGCGCTTTCGCTTCCGCAAAGTCTAGTTATGTAAGGCTGGGTATTCTGACCACGTTATTTTGGATGTTACGTTAAATAATTATTTACGTAAGGCTTAGAAATTCCTTTGTCATCTTCTTTCGTTGTTATTTCTTGATAGGAAGATTATTTTGGTGGCGCAGAAGAGGAAAGAGTAGCCAGAATACCCAGCCTACCGATCGCACGACCCAAATAAAATGAAACGTTATACGGCCAGAGTGGCCATGAAGGTTAGTAATACGTTTATCAAAATTTAAAATGGTAACTGTATATTAGCTTGCAAATGCTTCTCAGTCCATGCATGTGGAGCCATTTACTGTGAGGGTTTAGTTTTGATTGCAAGTAACGATAATTCGTTATAAGCGTATCTCGTGGAATTTAACAGAATGTAAAATGAAACGTCAATAATGACTTAATATAATAATAATCATAAATATATATCGAAGTTGTCTTACATATTTTTACGTGGAAGTGTGTCCGTGCCACCAAGGTTGTCGGAAATATTAGAGATCTGAGTCGGCAAGTCTCGCCCCTATTGTCGTTACTTGCCGAATCTCACACCAAGGTGTACCTTCATTCTGGGTCCAGTAGGGAGAGACACCTGACTGGAAGATGGGCAGTGTAAACATGAAGTTTATTATCCCTGGATTGTCTTTATTACACACACACACACACACGAATACATATTGCTGTCTATTATTCGAAAGTATTTATTTCCTATATGGAAATCCGTTTTTGACCTTAAGGCTCAATCGGACCTCCTAATATATGGACCACCATTTGACCCTTATAAGTTTATTTACCTCAAGGAGTGACCCATCGACCTCCTCGGAGATCCCTTCGATAGACAGAATTTTAGGAAGCGACAGGAAAAAGAGAGTAAAAGAACGAACCCAATGTCGTTAAGACAATTATCAGTCCTCTGATTCCTTTTCTTCCTATGTATATTTTACGTTGCAAATATTTTCAATTTAATCGCCAATATCTCTACTTGTGTATGATGCCATCTTCATTCCTCGCTCATGTTGCTATACTGCTAACGGTAACTCATTCATTCTCAATTATTCCAAGCTTTTGAATTCTGAACTAGTTTTTGTCATGAGATTCCCCCAATTATCATCCAGGGTGTTTTATGGAAATTAAGCCCTTATTTTCTTTCCAGATTTGATATAGTTACATTGCAAGGTATTTCTCTCGGAATTGGGATTCACTTTGCCTGTCAAGTGTGTGCTAAATGCTAGTAATTGGGTGCCAACCACATTGGCCTTCCCTCGAGAAAAGGTTGAACATCTTTTTTATAATAGCTCTCTAGATACTAGGAAGTATAGGAAACCTGTGACATCCGTATTTTTGCTTGAAGAAGGTAAAGAGACTGGTATTTCTTTTGGAATTGCACCCTAATGTACTGTACGCACAGTATGCGAAGTTGGGTATCCACAGAGGATAAAGTCATTGCATTATATGCCAAATCTTGCCCCTCCATTGCATTTATAAGGGTGCTCAACTTAGGTGGTTGGGTCATTGTTATGGGATTGATATCGGAGTTTATTGCTTAAATATATAACTACGCAAACAAAATTGTTTAATACTCATTAAATTAATGGTATATTATTTGATAAGCAGATGGTTTCAGTATTCAACGGCGAATTTTTTGTTACCAGACGCCCCTGATAGGGATACTTCAGTCACAAATCGAACATTTGTATTCTTAGACACAAACGTAGTTCCTGGCATTTCCGAGTCCTTGGAAGGAGAAGGAGGAGGATGTTCTGGAGGATTTGAGGAAGTGGTCAGAGGAGGGAGGATCTACTCATACGGTGGAGGGAAGAAATGTCCAAGTCTGACTTGTAAATCACATTTCGACATCTTCCTCAAAGGTGCCCTTGCATTTTGAACGCTCAACATTCCCTTTCATTTACCTCTCTCTCTCTCTCTCTCTCTCTCTCTCTCTCTCTCTCTCTCTCTCTCTCTCTCTCTCTCAACACACACGCTGTTAATGAGACTTCAAGAAAGTTGTACATTAAATACTTTTGCACTAAATTCTTTTGTTATATATGTTCGCCTTATATACGCATGTAGCGTTTGTTAAGTCGAATTAAATAGAGCAGTAGCTCAGTTCTGAGAGATAAGCACTTTTGTAGAATATTTGTCAGAAATGAGAAAACTGAATACAGTATAATTGGGAAACCCAATTTCCGCAAAGCTTAGGGATGGTAGATGCAAGTCAATATATTTTTCAGGAGTAATTTTTTGTAATGTCTGTTTATTAACATTAGGTGTCATTATCGCCTTTATTTATGAATCATTTTACAGCTTAATTGCTTAAATGTATATGTTGACTTTTGGTTCGAACTCATTTTTGTCCGAGGTTTAATTGCCCTCGATATTATTACGGTGTTGGCAAATATGGATATAATGAGAATTTCGTTACTTTCACTTCAATACCTGTTTACATTTGCATCTACGTGGTATTACCTCTGCCTTTTACGTCATTGGCAGTTTCAGTTGTCAAGTTCTATAACTATATCTTTTAGGGACCAAAGCAAATGAAAATCTCGGCATTGCTCTTTTTAAGAAAGTGCTTCTGTCTCAGAGTAAGATGCAGAATCACCGTGCAATACTGCAAGGTTAAGTATTTGTTGTAGTGGCGACAGTACCCTTTGGCTTGATTGTTGAAGCTTATTATGACTTTATTTCCAGTTTTGTCTAAATATTAACAATCTCTCTCTCTCTCTTTTCCCTCTCTCTCATTTACGCATTGAAACATTTGTTTTACGAACTCATGTTAATCTCCTATTACGCTTATATTTCATGTTTTCTTGCAGTCTTTTTTTTACGAGATTAATCTCCTATTACGCTTAGTATTTCATGTTTTCTTGCAGTCTCTCTTTTTTTTTTTTTTTTTACGAAATATTCTCTATTTTTCATCCTTGCAGTATGTCGGAATTTTCTCTGGCTTTCTCTTTACATTTTATTTTATTTTCTTTAAATGTTAAGTGCCTCTTCTGTAGAAGAGATTTCTGTTTCCCCAATACTTTGTAAAACTAGTATAATCTTCTTGGCGGCTGTAAGTGGTCAGTTTAGATGAGCAGATGTTTCCTGTGAATTTTAAGGAGGCGATAAAAACATCGTTTAAAAACGCTCGACCATCCTGCACATACGAACTTTTGTTTAGTCATTAGGAATGTACCGTGTTTAAAACCATTTACGAGTCCTGTACTGTTATTCTTAACGATGGAAAAGTCGTTATTTTAATCGGTCAATGTATTATTTCATGCTTTGGAAGTCACCTCTTGCTAGAATTCATAAGTACTAAAAAGTCAGTACCAATGTTTTCTCGTAGTTTTAAGTTTTTCTGTGGCGAGTCGAGGAAGTCAGGCTTGTCAGAAAAATAGAGAGAGAGAGAGAGAGAGAGAGAGAGAGAGAGAGAAGAGAGAGAGAGAGAGAGAGTTCTGTGGCCTTATTTATGCTGGGTTGTTCATGATTATGGATAATCCACATTATCATCTACCGTGGAAGGAGACTCTCTCTCTCTCTCTCTCTCTCTCTCTCTCTCTCTCTCTCTCTCTTCTCTCTCTCTTCCCAGTGTAAGGCATGCGCGGGATTTTGGGAAAAGCCGTGGATCTATAGGACGAATGTGGCCTTTGCATACGTTTACGAGCAAGATTTACATTTTGGGAATAGTTTTGTGGGAAAGCGAAGATGGATGTATTATTTCACGTGTTTTCCAATAATTACTTAAAAACGGGTTGCGGATTTAAATACCAGTGTGTCAAATAGCCGTGCGTTTTTACACGCTTTTCGTGTTGACAGCATTTCGTCAATGTTGATCTGTTATGCTAAATGAATGACCATTATCGTGATTTTTTTTTCATTTTAATTTACGTTTCCTGCATGCTTTTAATGCTCATTGTTTATATCTGCCATTACATTGAAATCCATGTTCTCGGTCAGTTCAAGTTTATGTTTGCATGAGTAACCCGGATAATAGTAGAGTACCCTCCAATAGATCTCGTGACTAATCTTCCGGGAACAAGGTTTGAAGTTATTTTTCAGTTTAGAGGAATGTTTTCCTCAAATTAAGCCTTTTTAAGGGGCATAAATTCAAGATGGCTGCCTCCGGCTGATGTCAAACCTATAAAACTTCATATCTTAGGGAATTTTTCTCTTACAAATGCATTTTTGGTATCCAATTAAGATATCGGTCGCGTTTTTCAACTGAAAAAATTGTTGATTTCATATATACATAGAGTACTCATTTGAAAACTATAGACGGTACATAATATCAGTTTTATTGGTAATTTACAATGTCTCTGAAGAATTCATTAAGTTAATTTTCATTTGTGATATCATAACTGCTACTGTGTATATCTGATTCCTTGGTCACAGAAGATTGGTTACGTGACTCATCGGGAGTCCCTTACTAATTTACATATACACCTACTTGAAACTGAACACCTTTTCTAGATCTGTCAAGCTATCAGCAATAATTAATCTTATTAATCAATGTATGTTACTTTCAAGTATTATGCTACAGTATTGCATGATGTATTAAGTGCAATTTACCTAAACAATTTTACTTACAGAGGTCAATGTATTTTGTGTTACAAGAAATGTAATGAAGACAGGAGTACCACAGCACCCGAGGCGTGGGGGGATAACATAAAAGATCTTGTTCGCCAGTGATTAGGACTTGATCCATTTAGTATAGTCTATGACGATGTTCAATGGAAAGAAGTACCCAACAGCGTGTTCTTTCACAAACTGTATTCAGTCACTAGGGACTGGAACTGGCTTTGAACAGAAAGGGAAAGGAAACTAACAAGGGAATTAGGTATATCTTAGTTTAACCAGACCACTGAGCTGATTAACAGTTCTCCTAGGGCTGGCCCGAACGATTAGGTATTTTTATGTGGCTCGGAACCAATTGGTTACTTAGCAACGGGATCTACAGCTTATTGTGGGATCCGAACCATATTATACCGAGAAATGAATTTCTAATCACCAGAAACAAATTCCTCTGATTCCACGTTGGCAGAGCGGAAAATTGAACAAGGAAATTAATTCAGGTATTTCTAATAGTGTACTACCTGCAGAAGAGAGTGAAGGACAGCAGATGTAGCGAAGACAATCCCATTCACAAATGGATGTTGTACGACAAGAACTTATGTATTTGGTGCATGAAGCGCGAGGGCATAAAACATTGAGGGAGGTACAAATGGCATACAGTGGAGACAGTGAATGATGGTCAAGACCCATACAATATTTCTTGAGGCAACCACTGACCCCTTTGCTGTTGGGCTAAGATATCATCGTTAATGATGGCGAAAATATATTTCCTCAAATATTATAGAGAGTGGAAATGATGACCTTATGCTCCATTTGCAGCATTTACAATTATCTTAAGTCGAGGAAATGTTTTTCAAGCACGCTCATGCCATCATCCTTTAACAATATGAACTTCGTTCTTTACAAAGAAATCAAGTATTGTCAAATCAAGCATGATCAAGAATATGTTGCAAAAGCAGTTCAAAGACCAGCTTGGGTTCCACAATCACTTTAAGAAAGTCAGAGTACTTTGGTTTATGATACTACAGCAGCTTCAAGAATTAAGACTAAAATTTCTTCCTCGCCGAAAATACCATGGCATTATTCACTATGTTCCAAGCAATATATTTGCTCGAAGCTTGTCGCCTAAATACAACTGAATCACTATTAAGAAATGTGACTATAACACTTCACAAAATAATTATGTCACTGCAATAGGTCACAATTGACTGGAATGAGATTTTGGGAAACAAATTCAAAAGGAGATTGAGGATCTAGGAATGGGAATGGAGAGGATGGTTAGGAATAGGTATTAGAGTTGCAGGCATTACAGACACTGTTTCTAGTAGAAAATACAGTTCTCTTGGCAGATTACTTGATTTAGTCAGTGGACTGTATGTTCGTTGTAGAATGAGCAAGATAGGATGGTGGTCTAGGGGAACGAATATCTTCTTGCTACCAATGAAGGGAGTAAGTAGGGTATAACTTTAAATAAGTGTAATTGGCTGATCACAAAGGCCTTGGTATGATATAGGCTAAGTTGGTGAGTCAGGGCTTTATCTGAAGTATGAGTCCGATATGGAAGGGCTTGTAGGTTACTAGCTTAAACCAAGGCACTGGACAGGATGAGTCTCTCTCAACTCGAAATGGGCAGCTGGATTCAGAGATATCTACTGGCGTAGAGTATCGTGACAGGGCCTGGTTCCTACTTGACAGGAGCCTCTTACTTAATTGTAGGTTACTATTTGATTTGTGAGGGCGATCTTGGGCTCTTATATCCCCGTCTGCAGCAGCCATCTAGGATGTTTTCTGATCGGCGGCTTCTGTTGTTTCTTTGTCAAAGGAGGACCATCCAAATCCCCAGGTAGTACTGAAAGAGAACAATATTTCAACAGAAAGGGTGTTTCATTTGTTAACAGTAAAGGAAGGGCCGTCACATAGCAGAGAGAGGTTGAGAGTAGACAGAGTTAATAGGTGCAAAAAGCAAGAATCAGGTCAAAACTTATTGACCTGTGACTTGGTTGAAAGGGGGTCGGCTGCTGGAGCAGAGGTGTTAACAAAAAGTATCGGGAATTGACACAATAGGATCAGGAGAGGTGTGAAAACTGAATCTGTCCCCTTTCCCATGATGTTGTGACCAAATGCAGGTGGCCTGCTAGCTGGGTGGTGTGGTCGTTAACCCTTAATGGGTGGGGTAATAAATCAATATGCAGCACCGGCAAAACTTTGAGGTCTGTCAATTTAAGAATAAAACACCTCAATGGAAAGAGGAAGATATGCAAATGCACATCGTGTTATTTTTCCCAATAAATAAATCTATTTTATTTTGTAAAATTATAATTATAGCTCACACAATATCAAAACAGACAAGAAATAAAATTAGTAACAAATTCTGATCATATTTGTTTTAAAATATTTAAGTAAATGTACCGAGAATGAAGATGCAATAACTTTTTTGGATTTAAAAGTTTTTTCTAATATTTCTTTGCAATTCCCAAAGAGATGTCTTGTGAGACAGAGGCCCTGCATTCTCCCTTGAAGTCAAGAACCCAACTAAGCCTCTCATGAGCCTCCCAGGGGATTTTAGCCAGTGTAAAAGTTGCTATTAGTGAAGAGCTATAGAAGTAATGGCATCTCTTTCCCACCTGATTCCCCCTAATCGATGGAGCATAATATTGTTACTCACCATGAGTGAATCAGTCTACCACCCAAAACTTGTTATTGCTACTATGTGAGCATGTCCATCCATTAAGGGTTAAAGGCGATTGGACAGGGAATTTGACAATGGGCTTAAAGGGCAGTCAGCATCGTGGGAATGTCCGAAAGACCTTGCTAAGGGTGACGCAGGTGTTATCTCATTGCGGGCAAGCGACTGGGAGTGTTTATGATTTATTTGACTGCAACGAAACAAGCTGATTTCCCTGGCACTATCCGTGCTGCACCTATCTAAAGGTAAAAACAACGCTGGGCAAATCATCTGAGTTTCCACTGTAAAACAACCCACTATTTTGTGTCGCTTCCTTTAAACATGCTTCTCTTGAATAAAAAATGGGATTTGACAAAAGTGATTGATGCATATATATATATATATATATATATATATATATATATATATATATATATATATATATATATACATACATACACATATATATGTTTGTATGTATATGAATATATGCTTAAGAATCACAGTAGATACAAGTAACTTCATTACATAAGCGAATACCACAGAAGAAATGACGGCAGAAGGTCAATGCCAAGCGCTTTCTCCTGAATAAACAGGAGAAAGCTCTTGGTATTGGCCTTCTGCCTGTCATTACCGTTGGTATTCGCTATATATATATATAGATATATATATATATATATATATATATATATGATATACACATATATATGAATAACTCTATCACGTAATATGCTTACCTGTACTGTGTTTCTTACTGTTCTGATCAATATTGCATTTAGTTAAGAGTCATTAAAACCGAAAGATCTCAGGCAGTTCTCGTTGTTCATTTTCCTCCGTGGCATACCTTTATATATATGTGTGTGTGTATATATATATATATATATATATATATATATATATTATATATATATATATATATATATATATATATATATATACACACACACATAATAGGAACCTGCAGTTTAGTAGTGTGTGTGTATGTATGTATGTATATATACATCATTATATTTATTTATATATGCATACGTGCATACATAGTGTGTGAGTATGTGTGTATGTTACTCTGTTCACCTTTATGATGCTATGTATGTTGATTCTCAGCTGAAGATCATCTGAAGAATCTTTTTTGCTGTAATCTCAGAATATGTTTGTCATGGAATTCGTTTATAATTTTAGACCTTTCCTCGTGTGTATATTTGTGTGAAGATCACGAGCCCTTGCAAGGTCACGCATGAGAGGCTTTGTGATAAAGCAAATCTTCATCCTTGCAGCCAGAGCCTTTCATTCGCTCTGGCCCACCTGCCATCGTTCGTTTCCTTGCCTACTTTCTCCGACTCTTCTGATGCGACCGTCTCCTTCGCAATCTTTTACCTGCTTTTTTCTTCCGTGTATTTTTCAGTCTCCTTAAACTTTCTGCTTCGGTTTCCCCAACAGATTTATGTTTGATGATTTTCTTGTCCATTGTTTTTCGTTTTGTGTTCTGCTCTTCATGTCGCGAAGTGAAATGAATGGCATTTGAAACCCGTAGACTTATGCCAGATATTTCGTACCCCCTCTGAAGACGAGATTCGTATTTTCCTTTAAAACATATGAAGGTCGAGTCATGTTTGTTGTGGTGATACTGATGCTTATGGAGAAGGGTCTGGCCATTTTGCCTCACCCATGCATGTATTATTTGCTGGTCGTGAGTTTCTGATTTCGACAGATGTGTTGATCTTCCTTAGAGTGCCACATTTTCCGTTTTTTCCACTCCCTGATTACAGTCTTCATTAAGGATCCCTTATATTTCGACAACGTGGCAAAGGTGAACATACTGCCTTTGCATATTTTTTCAAGCTCGTTCTGGAAATTGTTATTGAAATGCAATATTGCAATTCTGATGGTGTATTTGGGCGAAAGGATCATTATCAAAATAAACATCATAAAATTAATTATAGTTTCGTGGCTATTCAGAATAGACCCATTTACCAGAGTGAGAGAAGTTGATAGAACATTATCATTAGAAACATTATCATTAGCATGAGGGGAAAGAAGTTGCGGTCAGCATTGTTGAAAAGCAAGACCAGACCCAACTGATATTTCGTGGCAACTTTAATTTTCATGAAGCTCAGTGAGGATTTCACTGTGCAGTTTGAAAAATGATTGCAATTTCATTTATGAATAAAAAAAATTTTGTTTTATCCTCGTTCAGTGTAAGAGGCATGCCTCTGACATTTTCATTGCAGTTTAGTCCAATTATTGCTGATAATTGGAGGAAATTATGTTAATTGCTGTGATAATTTACTGGTGCCAGTATTGAACTCCTAATAAATGATTACCGTTCATCCCAGACGAGAATTCACACGGCTCTAAGTGAATTCTTGTGACTGTCAAGTATGACTGCTGTTAAGACAGTTATGAAAGCGAATGGAAATGTTTTGCAATTTATCACTCAATTTTGCCTCGATCCATGAAAAGATTTATTACTTTCTTTTGTTCGATTTATTTCTTGTAAGTGAAGGAGCTCAGTTAGATAACTGTATGTGGAGGGGATCCCTTCCAAATTCGGTACTTCAGCCTTATATTGTTCCCTTCCAAATTAAACAACGTTAATACCCAACTGTTATGGAATCATTTTTACTTAATGTATGATAACCTGGGAATTACGATTTATTGTTACAGTGGTTTCACATGCAAATTTTCAAGTACTTGAAATCTTTTACACATGTAAGAAGAAAGATAAAAGCTGATATTAAGTACTTTGGATAATTTTAATTATGAATGATAATTATGACTTTACGGGTAAAACAGGTACAAACATCAGCATCAGGTTAGAAGAAGTTGGATTAGATCGCTTGGGTGTCTTGCTTTTCTTAAGGAATTTGAATTTTCATTCTATTTCTGACGTGAAAATCGCCAGTGTGTCCAAACCGAAGTTGTACCACATGTGGCAACTTATTGAAGCGATAACAGGTTATACATTCCCTGTCAAGGATTCCTGTAATTGCAAGCAAGATGCACCTCAACTGCAAAGGGAAGTTGTCATTTGAACGTACTTTCAAGTGAGCCTTTTGATCCTCTCTCTCTCTCTCTCTCTCTCTCTCTCTCTCTCTCTCTCTCTCTCTCGCTCTCTCTCTCTCGTCTCTCCTCTCTCTCTCTCTCTCTCTCTCTCTCTCTCTCTCTCTCTCTCTCTCTCAGCCTTCTTCTTCGTAGGGTGCGGAATGGATGCAAGTGAAATTAGGTATTAAAGGGAGCCTCTGCCGAGGGCCATTTGAAACGAGATCTCGGTCTGGCTTTATCATCAAAAGATGGCCTCGTGTTCCTTTGGAACCTCGGTTGGCGCGTGTCGCGAAAATTACGGAATGGAGAATACGAAGAGAGATTACGCGACGTCGAGTTCTCCATTGGAGAGTAGGATTCTGCCCAAGGGAAGTGATGACGCGCGGTCGAAATTAGGATTAACAAGAAAATTGTGATGGAGATGAAGTTGTTTTTGGAACTGATGATCATGATAACAGTAACAAATAAATACCTTAGTGGTAAAGATGTCTGATGGATAGTGGTATCAATGGAACTTGAAAACAAAAAATTAATCTTTGTTCCAATGAGCAGGGAAGTAGCTAACACAGGAATAAAATGTTTGGGAATGAATTAAGGGCAAATCATTCAAAAGATCAATAACCCTGTCGAGAAAATATTTGCGGCAATTACCGTGTTTTGCGTACTTAGGAAAACGACGCGCGCGCGCACACACACATATACGTGTGTGTGTGTGTGTGTGTGTGTTTAACGTATCGGATAGTCATCTGTTTACCTCTGTATCAAACTCAAAAGGCATAGGTTCGAATCCTGGCCATGGTAGTTGCTGTTATCATTTATGATTCCCCTTGGATATAAGTTATTGTGGTTTAATATTTGAGAGTATGAGTTAGTCAACCACGTGTCGATAGTGTTTATACCCATGGTTACTTATATCTAATAATTACTTAAATGCGCGATGTAGGTAAGTGCATACGGAGAGAGAGATTTTGTGTCTTAAGAAATTCAAAGGCGTGGTCACTTGATTACAGTTCTCGGGGTCTGGTGGCAACTTACCCAAAGATGATAATACTTGTAGTTGCCAGGGGCCAGTACTGGAATTAAAAGGTAATGGAAATAGTAACGAACGTCTTCCAAAATGTTATCTGTTGCAATGTAGTTACTTGTACAGTTGATCGAGTGAAAGTTCTGGGGAGAGAAAAGAAAATTCCTCAAGGAACGGTTAGGTGCTGAGAAAGAATTCAGTCTAGAGGTTGGTTACTGGTGGAACGTGAAAAATGTCTTCATTAACAGAAATCATTATCAGATGAAAAGAAACGAAAATCTAACGAAAGGGGTGAAGAGCTCTCCGTACAAGAAAATCAAGACAA
Organism: Macrobrachium nipponense; assembly: GCF_015104395.2. Classification (NCBI taxonomy): domain Eukaryota; kingdom Metazoa; phylum Arthropoda; class Malacostraca; order Decapoda; family Palaemonidae; genus Macrobrachium; species Macrobrachium nipponense. The sequence continues at coordinate 42,955,909 of NC_061102.1, read as the reverse complement.
TTGGGAATATATGGTAGATAATGAAAAAATCGGGAACTGAATGAGAAAAACATGATAAAAACAAAAATCTCACTACCGGATGGAACTAAGTATATATATCATGAGGAAATAAGTAGCATCTGCTGGAAAATGATAAATGATTATGGCATGAAATAAGAAATGTCAAGAAATTAGAAATATGAAATGTCCAGGTCGAAAAATTTAGTAAGTTTGAGGAAATGTGGATAATGTAAGAGGAGAAATGGGAAAAAAGAAGAGAAGAAGAAGATGTGTTGAAATCCTCAAACTGGGGTAAGGTATTAAATACGAAAATATATAATATATTTTTCGTATACTTGAGTTTTCTAAAGGCATTGATCGAAATTTATGTAGTCATTCAGTCGCTTGCTTACCATATCTCCAGGTGTTATTCTTTCGTATATTTGTGTACTTCTTTTATACCAGGTTTGTCATATATCAGGTAGCTTATTGTTGATTTCAGTAACATTTTCCACTTTGCTCTTGCCATCTTACTTTCTTTTCACGTAACTTATTCAATCAGTTCATTTGCAGCGCAGGCATTTCTGGTTACTAGCAAACTTGCCCATCTACGATGGGTGATAAAATACGGGTGCAGAAGTGAAAAATTTATATGTACTATTTGTTCAGCAATATTAAAATAAGGGCGATTACACGAATAGTCTCTCTCTCTCTCTCTCTCTCTCTCTCTCTCTCTCTCTCTCTCTCTCTCTCTCTCGTAATGTAATTCAAGGGACGATCACTGAACGCAGAGAAATTCTTATTCATTGTTGTTTCCCCTCTTTTAATGATATTCTCTCTCTCTCTCTCTCTCTCTCTCTCTCTCTCTCTCTCTCTCAAAGTAAGTGAAGGGACGATCAATGAACATAAGAAGTTAGTATTCATTATTGTTTACCCTCTTTTAATGATTCTCTCCCTCTCTCTCTCTCTCTCTCTCTCTCTCTCTCTCTCTCTCTCTCTCTCTCTCTCTCAATGTAAGTCAAGTAACGAAGACGGTGATGGGATTATCGGATTACTTAGCTTTCAAATCACAAATTATCTCCTCTCTCTTTCTCTCTCTCATTTTTCGATAGCAAGATAAAATTATAAAATTGTAGTGCATTAATGTCATTAAATGGCTCTCTCTCTCTCTCTCTCTCTCTCTCTCTCTCTCTCTCTCTCTCTCTCTCTCTCTCTCTCTCTCTCTCTCTTGTCGGTGACTTTCATTTAACGGAACAGGGATCTTGATTGGTTCGTTTCTTTGTCAATTACTTTGCACGGTGATACGAATAATAAAGTATCTTTCTTTTCATCATGTTACTGCAAAGAGTCAACTTGTATGTCAGTGCGTTATGGCTACTGATACATGCTCTTATGATCCTGTGTCTTCCAAAAAAGAGTAGAAAGTAGGAACTTGTCAGTTTCCTTTTTATTATGTCCATTGGCAGGATCGAAATTCCGTAGCAACATTACCGGGCAGTACTTCTTCAACGTTATTTTGTGCATTGGCAGTCCCGATGGATTTAAGTTATTCAAAAAATCTTGCGGATATTGATGATAATTTTCATCTTCTATTGTGTCCGAGCTGAAATATTCGCGACTTTCTCCGGGAAAGTTGTACAGAAATTATGTATGGCATCGTAAAGTACGAATTCTAACGGAATAACCAGCTTCGTTTCACGGCCAGAAACAGCTCCGTTTCAGGGAATCCCTTCTCACCCCCACCTCAGGGGTCCCCACCATAACCCTGCCAAGTTTCATGCCCATCTGACCAGCCGTTTGGCCGTGATTGAATGACAGACAGACAGACATTACGCCCATTATAGTATGATAACGCATTGGGTATTTCAGCAGGGATCCTTAGAGCACCTTGCAGTTGGCAGATTGAATTTCATTAGATATTGGCAGTCGGAAATGAAAGTTACACAGATGTAGCCTTAGCCTGTCGTTTTCTATAAATTGCAATCGTACTGTGATCGACATTTCTCCTTTGAAGTTAGTGCTCACAAGCTTCTTATTTATATTTAAGCTTACGAAAGACTTTTCTAGACGTAAGAGAAAGAGGAGTGGCACCAAGTGCCCCAAAAATTGTAGTAATAGCGGTAGTCATTGTTGTTGGCAATCCCTCTAGCTTGGCTCATATTTAAGTCAAAGTCTTTCATTTAAAGCGCGTGTGTTTAGAGTATGATTTAATTTTCCCCTTTCATTTCGCTAGGATGCTGAAAAATTTTGGAATACATTGTGAAGAGGAGGATTTGAAATGTTAAGAAAATGTTAAGCGCGTTAAAAGCTCGCGATTTCCAAATGGGATATGTGTTCCCACGTACCACACACATAAGGAGAGGATGCACAAAGGTTAAGCCCAGTTTTAGAACTCAAAAGGCAACTTTGAAGATCAGCATCTGTGATGCCAAAAGAGTGCTCTTAGTCATCATGTCAAGCCTGTAGGATGCTGTAAAAATACTACTCGATAGTAGTGTGATCAGTCTCGTGTTCAAGAGAATGTTTGGCTAGGTGGAAGTTTTTTTTTTGTTTTTTTTTTCCAACAATCGGCAACTTAAAGTTGTATGTGTGTGGTGGTGGTGGTGGTGGTGGTGGTGGTGGGGGGGGGGGTTATATTTCCGAAAGTTATATCTTTGTTATCATTTAATGAATAATCGAGACTATCTGTTATAGGCTGTCCAACGCACATTCTGTGCACCTGATACATGCCCTAAGAATGCCAAGCTAAACAGAAATCGTGAAACTGAAATCATGTCGTGCTCATGCCTTCAGAAACTTAATCACCCAATCACAGGTGTGGCTCCATTACATTTTAAATGTTAAACCCTCTTACCTGTGGGTCAAGCTGAATATACGTGGATGCCCTCAGCCACTTGCAAATGCATCGTCATTTCTCTTACCAGACTTTTAATTTCACCTTCACTATTACAGCAACGTCGGATTTTGGCCATGGGCTCTCTCTCTCTCTCTCTCTCTCTCTCTCTCTCTCTCTCTCTCTCTCTCTCTCTCTCTGTAGGTCATGTCAAGTAAAGGAGGGGCCCTTCTTATCTCAGTGAGAGAGAGAGAGAGAGAGAGAGAGAGATTGTGTAATTGCTGCCTGTCTTATTCCTTTCCTTCCCGTGATTATCATTTACCCCTCTTGCTCTTTCTGTCTGGCTATCATTCCTTTTAGCCATTCCTCTACATCGGAGGTCATGAGGGTGGGTGGGGGCGGCGAGATGATGGAGTTGGTGGCGGAGGAGGAGGAGGATGAGGAATGAGGAGGAGGGGGAGTAGGATCAGGAGGAGGCAAAAGGTCCAAAAGCGCATCAGTGGTGGTGTGGCCGTGGTGGTGGTCGCTTTGTGTGTGCGTGTGTCTGTCGCGTTTCTCGTGTTGGAGTGCGCTACTCCCTCCCGGATTTCTCACCGGTAGTGTATCCATCTAGATCTGCTGCACTTCCTCCGAGCATTGTCATTGCTGACACAAATTGGCCGGAATGTGTAAACATGTAATAGGAGCAGAAATACCGCGTTGACTTGACTAGTGAACTTAACTTGTAACAAAAATCTTGTGCAGAAAGATAGAAGAAAAGTTTCCATAAAATCAAATGCAAATATGTGAAAGACTGAAATCTGATATTTATCTGACAGAGTCAATATTTAATGAATTAGGATTTTGATGTTTATGAAGGCCTATTTGACGCCTCACTGGTGATCTCTGATTAAATTCGGAATAATTGAAAAACATAGTGTTGGCTTTTCTCGGGAAGAAATAAAGAAGTCGTAAATTTCCTCTATTTCCGTTTGGAGATTTGACTTTCTGATCTACTGGGAAATATTGTGCAAATGAAAGTTCCTTTCCGAAAAAGAAAGATACATGTAGTGGACATTTTATTAGTTTGATAAACTGAAATATTTTCAAACAACTTTTCAGTAGAATTTGAGTTCCATATTTATTTCAACACTGTCAATGTAAGAAAATGATTAAAATGAGACATTGAATATCTGTGAAATGAAACAATGAGCATTTAAAATGACCAGTGTTGTCCCACCATCGTTGATGCAGCAGGCTGTACTGCATAATGAACTTGTTTCATTGATGTATTATTAACGGAAGCCTGCATTGTTACTTTGCTGATTGTCATCAGAATATGTGCATAAATTATATATATGAATCTTGTATCTACTCTATTGTGGAAGAGCATTCTATAATTAAGGTTATTGGTTCGACAGATTTAAGATAGTTTGCACAAAGTTCATGCCTTGTTCGGTGGTAAATTTCTGACAGAAAAAATGAGAAAAAGGCTGACTTTAAGACATTGCATCATTTGATTATCGTATCATGTTTTCCCAGAATATTAGGTTTTCCGACATGTGGCCTATAGGTCACATGAAGTGTGCTTTTTCATGACTGTGAATTCAGTTAGATTTGTACAGACGCGTAATGAACACTCAGGCGGTTGTCATGACGGCCAGATAGACTTGCATAACCTTTGACATGGCGCAAACCCTTTTCCTCGTATAAGATCTAATGATGGGAGAATGACATTTGTTACTCGACGGGAATATAAAAAGGAGTCCTGTTAAGATTTGGTCGTTACTCACACCAGTGACCAGTTTAACTGGTCGATGTTAAGAATGGCAGTCATTATTTACGTAATATTAAAGTATTAGATTTAAGTTTGCTTTTTAATGCACGATTTAGTTGATGACAATGTACTGTTAGGGATGATTGCGTCATCAACTGGATTTTTAGTACAGAGGTGAATGTCAGGGAATTCGTATGAAAATCTAGCTAGGTTTCTTCGCAGTTTGATTAATTTAAACCACTTGATAAGGTTTCATCGGTCCCAATTTCCTGGTTGATTAATTGGCTATTTTTGTGTGTTTTTAATTTAATTTTGTCGAGAAGTTGATTGGCTTGATATATTTAATTTTCTCTAAATAAATTTGATTCAGTTATTTCTTGTTTTTTCTTTAGAGAATCAATCAGTTTACGGAGACGTTATAACGTGTAGTCTGAAGGCCAATTTCCTTTCCCTCTTACCTCATCCGCATCCTCTTTCAGGTGCTTAAATGTTACTGGAGTTCTGTCCAAGTTTTTCTGCTGCTTGCTTGGTGGGGTTGCGTCCAGGGTGTTGCTGGTTCAAGCGGCTTGTCATAGGACCTTTCAGCAAAGTGAATGGGTTGCTGATCACATTTTAGAAAGTGAGGAACCGAAAAGAAATTATAAAAAAAAAAAGAAAAATAAAGGGTCAGGTACATGTTCTTTTCTTTTGACCAATTTGAGATGTATTGATGTTGATGGAGGTTGCTTCACAAAATACTGATCACTGGCATACGGGAAATTTTTTTAGACACGAATGGATTTTTATTTGTCATGAGTAACTGTCGTCACACCGGTGATTATTGACATCGAGCTGCTATTTTACGTATTGTATCATTGTTATTATTCCGCTCTCGTAATTTCTTTTTCGTGATTATATTGTAATCATATAAAATGTTAAAAGGCCATGAAGTAGCGCAGCAAGCTTCCTAAGAATAGGGTAATTATGATCTGTAAAAAAAGGAAACACCAACTTAAATATGAATATTCGAGTTGCACTGAACATATATGAAAAAATAATTAGCAGATAGTTGGCTGCTAAAAATATAGTAAGTGAAACAGTCTTACTTGAATTTGCTGATCACTTATTCATGTAGCGAGTATGATCAAAGATTGAGAAATACATGAGAGGGTGTTATGAGTGTAAGTTCGTGAACAATAATGGTTATTATATTCTTTGTGCCAGGATAAGCTGTCAATCCACTGAATCTGCAGTCGTGTGTCAGGTGATTGATGGGATTTATTCGCATATCACACTTCAGTTGCTTCTCAAGGTTTCCTTTGTGATTTGGTTTGCTCAGTTGAACACAATAGCTAAAAACAGCTTTCTGGCAAAGGGATCGTTGCCACGCTTCAATGACGCAATGGGTAATTACGGGTTGGCTTCATTACGCGATGATGTACCACGATTGCTTGCATTTCGTTTCTGTTGAACATTTATAGGGAAGAATAGGGTATGTGTTATGCTTTATGTTCAAGAGAACTACCGACTACATCTTATGTCGCTACAAAATAAAGAATTTGCTTTTCCTTTTCGTGCCTCTGCTGTCATGTTCTACCTTTGGTGCCGCAAGTTTGCTGTAAAGAAACAAGAAATCTATCAGCCATGTTCTGCAGTGAATACTTTAGCTTTTGTGTCGGTTCATTGTCATCTCAACGCTTAGCTTTTCACAGTCATGCTCTGGCCTCCAAATTTTTATTTTTCTCTTCTGGCATTAATTTATTAGAATTAACTGGAAACACATTTTTGTGGATTTTTGTTCGGTTTCGGTGCCTGGTTAAAATTATGGTTATTTTACGGCTAGGAAAGTAAAAGTAGGTTAACGTTTCACCTTCAATGGACGATTGAAAATATGATGAAGAAAGAACGTCATTCTGAAATTTCCGAGGGACAAGGTGCAACAGAGAGCATTGCCAAAGAGCATCAGAAGTAGATATATCACGTTTAACGTTCGCGGTCTTTTGAAACTAAGTCAAAAGATCCTGTAATTCACTCAGATATTTTCCTAATATAAACCGAGAAGTGTCCGGTGGAAAATCAAGGGAAAACCTTTTGACAAAAGCATGAAAAATGCTTCTTGTTGTCGCACAGCAAAGCATTTGGATAATTGGTCGGCCGCTGCAATTTGCCATTTAGCCAGACTACTCGCATCATTGATTACATCTTTCCTCTGACTCCAGTCTTGGGAACTCTCTTTTTGCCTCTGTTCTTCCTGACTCTTATGTCTTTTCCAGCTTCAAAAGGCTGAACGGTCTCTACCTTGGAGTTGAAGCTTCACACTTCGCCACCTCCCCCATTTTTTTCTGGACCTGAGATGCAACTAGGGATTAGGTTGCCCGCTCAGAGAATTGCTAGTGTTAGGGAGAGAAAGAACAGCACTTACGAAAGACAGACAGATAGATAGAAATGAAATGTGTTTCCAAAGGTTGGGTCAGGCCGTCTTCCACCCATTAAAAAAAACATATTATCCGAAATATCTGAGCGCGAGAGAGAGAGAGAGAAGCAAAGTCTCCGTGGTCATTGTTTGAGGTCCATGTAAGTGATCACTATCGCTTTTCGTAGCACATGGTAGTTTTGGCTTTATGAATTGATACTGGATGGATGATAATGCCGTTCGTTGCCTTCGTCTGCTTTGTGGGATGTCGTAAGACTGCCGTTTGGAATTTCTAATGGAAAATTTAGCTTTTTTTTTTTTACGTAGAGCTGAAATGATGTGGAGTTCCACAAAGGCATTCGTCCTATGTAATTACAGTATTGCAGAAGAATTTTCATTAAACTTGGTTCAGTTGAATGTAGCTTGTGTATTCGGAAATCACATGCAATATAAGCTTCATTCTTTTTATTCCATCAAATACATTCTCTGAAGATATTTTCTGGTAATAAAATGTGAATCCGTTTTGATCAAGCATAAGTTTTTTTCGTGTGCAAACATCTTTCAAAATACCCACCGCTGTATTTTTTATCGTGAAATATGGATATGCGCTTATTAAGGAAATCAAGACTGGCATTGGATTTTATTTCATAAATAGGGTTTTGTGGGTAATGCTGAATGTATTGCTATTCAGGTGAATGAATATTTTCATTTGATCAGTTTTCAATGTCTTTTCTTATTCTACTCATTGAGCACGTCCTCTCTCTCTCTCTCTCTCTCTCTCTCTCTCTCTCTCTCTCTCTCTCTCTCTCTCTCTCTCTCTCTCTCTCAGTCAGTTGAACCTTATCAAGCCAAAATTAATGGAAGACGAAAAATGTCGAATTAGGGTCAGATGGAATAAAATATTTACTCTTCTACCTTACCGTTGTTGTTAAAAGCAAGAAATGCTGTATCAGAATTAAGAACTAGCTTGTTTGTTATTATAGGTAATAACCGCCCGAGGCCTTTACGTGACCGCAAATTCACTCCAGACAAGGAGCCATCGCCTCTTGCTTTCTTGCAGAACCTTGAGGACGGGACCGCCCAGTGAAAAGAGAATTCTCTGCTTTGGTGGAGGGCCTTGGCTATTTTAAGCCAAGGCTGCGTTTATAAATATTTTTTATTCGTGTCAACTTTGCAGTATATGTAACTTTGCACATGAGATTTTTATATATTCAAGTATTAAGTTGCAAATCTACTAATACCTATTTAACTCTGTCTTTGGAAGAACTTGACTCACAGAGAGTGATATATGATATGCGTCGAAACCTGACTGTGATTCGGACGTATGCTGGCTTTTTGTTTTTGGACTGATACCTAGATGATAATGACTATTTTTAAGCCTTTCAAGTCAATGTCATCCATATCAACCCAAAAAGGTCCGAATCCTGCCCAGGGAAGTATTCCCAAGGTAATTGTGGTTAATATTCCTAGAAATGACTTCGTTAATCTTCCGCTTCTAAATAAAACTAAAAGGGATAAATTGCTGTCCTCTAGACACTCCTCCCTCCCTAAACACACACACACACACACACAGACTTATTTGCATCGAATGGCCTCTGGTGATTACAACCGTTGCCGAACTCCGCTGATCGAAAGACTGGAGGTGTATTGTGAGTGAATGCTTACAGTGATGCATCATATCAAGTTATTGTGATTCTGCGAAGGTTTTACAAAGGACTGATTCGTGATGCGGCTGTTTAAAATTTTGTAATCGGCGTTCCTATCTTCTTTTTTCAAAAGCTGAACTTACAAAATCTCTGTCAGTGACCAGGAATAGCTTTTATTCTTTTTTTTTTTTAATAATACCCCCCCCCCCCACACACACACACACACACACACACACACATACATCTCCACTTTTGTGTTAAAGTTCCTCTCTCTCCAACCTCTGATTACAAATCTCTTGTTAATTGCGAGATCTCGGAACTCCACCAGTCAGGTGTTCTCCTCTCCTCTCCCCCTCTCCCCTACCCTACCCTCCCCTATACCCTCCCCCTTCCTTACCCTCCCCTCCCTTCCCCCCCTTAACCTTACCCTCCCCCCATCCTCCTCCCAGTTTCTGTCGTGAGAGTTTATGTGGTCTGCCGCGAGAAAGTTGTCATTGTTTTGTGCCTTTATTGGAATGTTTATGTCATTCGTCCAATCGGATAAAGTCAGAAACAAAAAAATAATGATAGTAACAACAATAATAAGAATGGAAAATCATTAAAAGGTTGATATACAAAATAATGTCATATTTCTTTGGTCCGTAGCCTTTATCTATATATATTTTTTTTTATATATAGATATATATATATATATATATATATATATATATATGTATATATATATATATATATATATATTATATATATATATATATATATATATATATATAAATAAATATTTCGTCCCCACTTACTGCTTATTACTTTTTTATATCGTTATGTGCATATTTAGATAGGTAACTACTTTTGATGTATACCTAATACCTTGAACCCCCACTTATCTGAAAAGTACTATTTAAGTAATTATTATCTGTGTTTTTATTACGCGCACACACACTATATATATATATATATATATATATATATATATATATATATATATATATATATATATATATATATATAGAGAGAGAGAGAGAGAGAGAGAGAGAGAGAGAGAGAGAGATAACGCAGTCGATAATTCTATGTGATAACAATAGCGAAATTTCTTGAAATTTTCTCAAGTTGAAGAGATAGGAAGCAAATTTCCCTTCCGATTTGGACACTGACAGGTGGACTGACTGTTACGGCCTCTTGCAGGCAGGTCGTCCTCAGCCTCTCGATACGGAAGCTACGGGTGGTGGAGAAAGTTTTCGTTTTCAGCTTCTGTTGGACGGATGGAATAGAGCCATTCACTGGTCCTTTGATAAAGGACGGTTCTTTGGTTTAGGAAGAATAGAAAATGTCTGGCCCGCTCGCTGCTTTCGTGACAATAAAAGTGCACCGGCGAGAGAAAGTTTCTAAGTGGAATGTCTTTCTCTAGAGGTGAAATTTGTGTAATTAGATTACTTTTTGTTTTAATGTTTTAAATCGAGTTTTGCCAGTCGTAGTATTTACACATGCTTTAGAATTCATTTAATTCGTTATAATTTAGATAATGATCCCGGAAATAGTAATTTGTAGTTTGTTCCAGCGATTTTTAGAATATTTTATTTGACTAAATGTGAAGGTTTCTTAGTTAACTGTTCACTAGTTTGTTTTGCTCCAGGCCTCGTCTTACCTGGAAAAGAATCGTTTTTAAGAGGCGTGAATAATTTCATCCTGTTTGCAATATCAATCTTATGATATGACTACCTGTATTGCCTATATGTGTCGGGGTGTTTTGTATCCCAGACGACAGCCAGGTGCCCCGTACCCGTACCCCACCTTTCCCGCATCATTCTTCCCTTTTACCTGCCAAACATAGCTGAATCGTAATGGGTGAACACCTTATTTGGGGATCGGAGGTAGGCCAGCCAGGATTCCCTCCCCTCGACGAATGGTAGTGTTTTATGGGGCAAGGTCCATGAAATAGGAGGCATAGGTTGGGGAAGCTTCACGGAAGGGTTGTTGAAAAGCTCCGCCTAAAATGGCAATATTCGAGGGTAGGTTTATGTTGGATATCTTTGAAGGGCAGTGACGTTTTGGGTTGATATTGGCTTTTCATATACATCATGCTTTCAATAAACTCGCACTTTCGTCATGTTGGTGTTTTAAAACTTTGCAAAAGAAAACTGAATAGCTTTTGTAGCATCTTTGCTTGGCCTGTAAATATTTAATTTTGCAGCGTATGCTTATTTGTTCATCTTTGTAGATGTCAGTACATCCATTTAATCCGGGTTCTTAATTTTTATATTTCGGAATGTATCGAGTTGTCTCTCTGTAGCCTACTTTTCGGTCATCATGAATTTCCTTTATTAAAGTCGAATCAGAATTCAAAGGAAAAAAATCAAAGATATTTGGTGGTCTTTATTACGGATATGACTGGTTCTTTATGTGAATAAAAAGTTGAAATGTGTTATAAAATTGTTTCGAAAATTATAAGCTTTATGAAAAATAATCCATTTTTTGTATTTCAAGAATCTGAGATAACATATTGGTGCAAAGGGTAGGGTATTTATGTTAGGAATGACAGTGTTTTTCTTTAAGATGAATCATCCGTATTCTGTATGCTTACCTCCTGTCCGATAGTTGAGGGAATTTCTCTCTCTCTCTCTCTCTCTCTCCCTCTCACTTGGTGTAATGGTCGACCGCTCCCGTACCGAGAAGGAACTGAAGGGGCGAGTTTCCTGAAAATCTTATGTGCTTGAATTAAGTTAAGAATAGAATTAGTTTTCCTGGATACTAGTTAATTGTTGGTTCTCTGGTTATAATGTATACCATTACATAGATTAAAAGGCAGAGGCCCTCGACAAGGGAATTGTCTCACTGTGATGAAATCACGTATCAATTAATCATTTCTGAAAGAAAAAAAATTAGTGCTCGGCATTAATTTTCATCAGCCATGGAATTTGTGGAGTCGGTGTTTCCCTACCCGACAAGATACTTTGTGGAACTTCAAAACCTGGACCAAACTGAATTGGCCAATATTTCATCACTTAAGATCTTTAGTATTTCCTCCATTTAACGTGACTCCATTTAATGGACTTTTGTCAACTCTTAAGAAGAGAAACCCATTAACACCCTTTTTGAAGTGACCGAACGTGATTTGAGTAGTCATGCCCCTTGTCTCACGCTCAAAAAGCTAAAAATAAACTCGGAAGCTCATATTGCAACAAACAGAAATCGCAGTCTGCGCAAGAATCACTGGAAAATCTTTCATCTTACTCCAATAGCAGTACAGAAAGCCTGTGTTTGTTTCGACGTTTTGGATACTCCGAATTACTGCAATGATTAAATAATCTGGCATATTTATTTGTGGGTGGTTAACTTAGTTTGCACGCCTTCAAAATTAATGTTCTTTGATGTTTTGTGGTCGTGCTTGAATAATTGTGTTTTATTTGTTTATGCAAACTTTCTCGATCTCTAAAGTTGCTATTAATTCTTAGAATATATCTGTTCATACTTGAAACTGGTAGAATTCCAGCGCGATGAGACTGGATTTGACAACTTATAAACTTGGAATACCTGGCAGTCTTAGCTCTTGTATCCATTCTTTCTTATGCGATTCTTTTATGAGCGTTTATGTCTCTATTGAATCTCTTTTGTGTTTGTTTGCGATCTTAGTTTGCGCCTGCTTTTTCTGAAAGGAAAACAGTGGAAAGTTCTCGATCAGTCAGTCGTTCGTCCAGTACCTTTTGTGGGCTTGCAGACGGCCAGCCGGTTCTTTGTCTGGCGCTTCTTTTTTCTGTATTTCATTGTTAAGAGGCGAAATACAGTTACGGTGCAAGTTTTGAAAGAGAGTTTGGTCGACATGGAGTGGCTCAACTGTAGCCCCCGATGCAGTGAAAGTTATTTTTACGCGGAAGGGATGCCTTCAGGCAAGCTTGTATGCTTGCGTGACGTCTCCTCTTGCGCTTGCCTTTTGCTTTACGGTTGCCTGCCTGTGTGTCTGATAAGGCTGAATCACTGGACTGTTTTTATCTACTGGCTTTGATTGGAGTGTCTCAGTTAATGACACTCATTATCATTGTTATATTACCTTCACCAGCCCTGTTTCTTTTGGTGCTAAATATGGTCGTCACCAAATCGATCACCTTCCACTGGTGTCATTAATTCTTAATGGCTCAAATAATGTTAGTTGCCATAAGTTATTAGTGTCAGTAGTTCTCTTGTAGATGTGAACAACTCGTTTAAATGGTAGCCCAAAAAAGCATGTCAAACAATGAATAAAAATTCCTTTGCCTCATTTAAAATATGTCAATACTAGAAACATACCTTCATGCTGGTCGAACGATAATAAATGTCAGTTTCGTTGGCCAGCTGGATAATACCTTTGGCTCCTGCTAATGTATCCCGACCAAGACGGTATATACATATATATATATATATATATATATATATATATATATATATATATATATATATATATATTGACACATTCACATTTCTGTACGTTGAAATCACAAATTTCTTCAGCTTTTCCCACGAATTCTTTTACCTAGCGCGTGATATTCTGACATTGCAGTCTGTAGATATTTATGCGTGCATCCTGCTGTGAACCAATGTTTGTAATATATATATGTGCATATATATATATATATATATATATATATATATATATATATATATATATATAGAGAGATAGAGAGAGAGAGAGAGAGAGAGAGAGAGAGAGAGAGAGAGAGAGTTTATCTCCAGTCGAATGTCCTTTAGGAAGAGTGAGAAACCCACTCTGACCTTTTCAAGCGCTAATAAATTTGACCTTTGAGATAGCTCCTACTTATGTGTTGAGAGAGAATTACTGAAATTAATTTGCGAATATTTCGTAATCATTCCCGACCAATTGTAGATACATTATACTGAGGGAAGATTTTTGGTTCGAGGTGCTATTCTGAGGACTTGTCTACTTATGTTTTCTTGTTGTTTTATTGGCATAAGCACTGTACCTTGAATCTGTGATAATCTTACACCATATAGGTACTAGTCATACAAAAAATATTTCATTTTCATTGACCGCGTTCGAGCGCTATTTACTCGTAGACTGGGGTTGATATTATTCTGTCTAATCTGATAAAGATTTCGAGTTTTTCTTGAATATTCTTTACCAAAAATATGTATCTTTATCAGTACCTCTCCTTTTATCACCCCTTCACCATTATCAGCCAGTTTCCCATATCGACCGCCATCTCTTCTTATTGACACCTTTCACTTATTCAGTTGTGACACGGGTTCGGCATTGCTTTGCATCATGCTGATTATTATTATTATTATTATTATTATTATTATTATTATTATTATTATTATTATTATTATTTCTGTATGGTTCAAGTGTTGAAAGCTCGAAATGGTCTTCAAAGGAACCACGTTGATAACCCTCTTGAGGTGACGCTTAGATTAAATGTTTTGGAAATATGATTATTATTATTATTATGCTGTACTAATATTATCGTGAAACAAACAGAAGGCCGCAAACTGGCTTAGTTACAAAACAGAATGCTGGTATTTGACGGGAAAATTAAAACTGCTATGCATACAAATAAATAGATATATACATTGGGAAATCACATGAAATACTATTGCAATGCATACCAGCATAATTTTATTAGATCATTACAACTGTTTACGTTTTTTATGTCGAATTCTTGTCATTTGTTAGAGGACTTGCGCTTGAATAAAAAAGGCTTCGTGGACGTTCAGCATAGCATTCTGAGCTCCTGAAACGTCCTTTGAATTCCTTCAGCAGACCGTAAAAGAAGGCGTGGCCCTTTTTTGCCGTCTGGGGCGTTCCCTGCCTGCTATAGTGAATGCGATGCTGAAAGGACACTGTCGATGCATGCGTTATGGTATTTGCGGTAATGTTCGTATTTGAAGTAATGACGTTGTTTTGTTTTTGTTAAGGTGGTGGAAGGTAGTGAGTGATATTCTGGAATTCTCTCTCTTTCCTCCCCGGTGAGAGGGAGTTTCCCATTCCCAGCGAGTGAATAATACTCTCGAAATGTATTCGTCGTCTCATTTCTTAGGGAGATTCAGGAATGAATCTTTTGTGGGAAGAATTGTCTGATCATATTATGTGGGGTTTATTGCATTTCGTTGGCTGATCTTTAATCTTGTCTAATATGGAAGTGTGTATACCAAAGGATATAATCTGGGTCTTGGTCTTTCGTATGAGAACATTTTTCTCTTCTTCCCAACCTTGAACGAAATCTATTTTTAGATCTTACTAAGACAAATCTTGAATGCTAATTGTATTTGCCATTTAGAATGACTACGCCTATATTCGTGTCTGTGCAGTAGGCATCGTCGACTTGTGTTTGTGGATGTGCGAGTTTTTCTTTAAAAAGTGTGTGTATATATACAGGATTTCCTTGCTCAGAGGTTTCAATCTTATCTCACCCACCTCCAGTTTGACATGCAAATCACGGCATTCCCATTAGTTACAGGCTGTGCTATGAGCGAGAGCCCCTTTTAGCATAAGGTTGTCTTAGTCTTACCCAACCACCATCACGCAACCAGAGACCAGTTCAGTCCAATGTTGCGAAAACGGCTACGGCCCATTTCCTCAAAATGGTTAACATGCCCTGTCACCCTTTTGAAGGACAAAAGGGATATTTTATATATATATATATAATATATATATATATATATATAGATATATATAATATATATATATATATTATATATATATATATATATATATATATATATATATATATATATATATAATTTATGCTACATAAATACATACATACACCAGAGGCAGAGATTTCACATTTTGTGTAGGAAATATATATATATGTATAATATATATATATACTATAGATATATATATATATATTTTATATGGATGAGAGATTTGATGGAGAGAGAGAGAGAGAGAGAGAGAGAGAGAGAGAGAGAGAGAGAGAGAGAGAGAGAGAGAGATTTTGCATCTAAAATAAAGTAAGTTTTCAGTTACTTGTCACTGATTAGTTACAGTGGCCAGTATAAAGGGAGTCCAAAAGCTTACGTTAGTTTGGAACTTTAAAATCAATTTGAAAATTGATGTTAGTGGTGATGTGATATTCACATGAAATAATGAAATAATGGTAATCAGTTAGGAGTCCAAAAGCTTACGTTAGTTTGGAACTTTAAAATCAATTTGAAAAGTGATGTTAGTGGTGATGTGATATTCACATGAAATAATGAAATAATGGTAATCAGTTAGGAGTAATGATAATGTGAAAGAACAATTTGTGATTAGTTTGATTCCATCAGTTCCAATAATGGTTAAGGTAATACGATGCACACGCACACATACAGACACGCATATATGAATATATATTTATATATGTGTGTATTTCTGTGTATTGTATATATGTGTGAGTTTTCCGTTGTGTGTGTGTCGTTAAATTACACGTGCATAGCTATGCTCTTCCACAATACATTGTTGCTTGTTAACTAATGTGAAAATGCCCAATTATTTTAAACGATGATTACATTTTAATATTTTCTGATGTGTATGGTGCTTTAAGTACGTTTCTTATAATGTAACGTGTTTCTATTTTTTTTCTTGACGAATGAAGAATTACTGAGAGAGTAGGCAAGCGGGCTTGTGAATTCGCTTCCTGTACAGGTGTCTGTGAACAGGTGCGTAGCGCAGGACCCTCCTCCCTTGACCCACAGGACACGAGTTTGTGATTGTAGCAGAAAGAGGATTTATGAAAAGGACTGGAATGTGTTGCGTGTGTTTGTGATATGCCACAGCCACAAGTTAGAAAACTTACTAACAAGTTTACTTTGGATTTTCTCTTGAATATGCATTATAATATTCATGAAAATATAGTTCCATTAGATCGCAGAGTACATACTACATGTGCATATTAGAGAGTGTAGTATTGAATCTGTTTTGGTTTAGAAATTTCTTCTAAGGGTATTTCGGTTCTTTGAGCTGTCGCCTGCTTTGTGAAAAAGCAGAGGAGTCGTCCATCGCGTTCGATCAGCCCCAAAAAAGGAAACAAAAAAATTAAATCGCTAACGCTTCCAAGTTTCGTGTACTAACGTAGTATTGGTAAGATTTAGTGTTATAACGTTTATATGTTAAGTGATATCGTTAGTGGAAATAAATACTGTTGGTGTTTTTACATCCTTAATGGTGTCAAGTAGAAAATAAAGGAGAATTTTTTTTTATCGCGAGCCAAGAGAATAATAATAATAATAATAAGAGCCCCAGAAGTGGAGCCATGAAGGGCGAAAACAGCGTTGCGGCTGGCGGTGGTCATCCGGAGGCCATGAGAGCGCTCAGTTTGCAACCTCCGAAAATCGCCAGCCACCTCGACCTCTTGTCTGATCCTTTAGCTGCATTGCGAGCTCCGCCATCCCCAAATTTCAATTCAGCTCACGCTCGCGTCAGCGCTGCCCGAAGTCTCCGGGGTGTGTTTCAGGCCCGGCTGAACGGTCCCTTGGGCTCCCTCCAGCCTGCCCTCGCCCATCGCCCACAGAACACCTCTGCCGCACTCAGGTCACCGCGATCAGTCAAGCGTTTGGCCGGGAAACATTCCAGGACTCCCAGAGCCAGAAGTCAGCCGGGTACCGATAAGGAAAACGTGGCTCGCTCACAGGAGGACGAAGACGAAGGCTTCGAGGATGTTTGGGCGGGCATTGGGAGGGACGATTCCCCCAGAATTGTGGTTGGTGACGTCGAGGGGAATGACTCGAGATGGGCGGGTGACCTAACACGTCTAACCTCTGCATTAGACCAGTTGGCTGCCCTTTGCAATGTGCCTCACAAGCGGCCGCCTCTTCCTTCAATCATGAGTTCTCGCACTGCCCCCAGTAGCCCTACGCACCCGACTCGTCACGCACATTCCCATGCCCTTGGCAACGGCCGCACCAGTCATCACGGTTCCTCTTCGCACGGTCCTGCTAGTCTGTCTCACCCTTTCAGTCATCACCATCATCATCATCATCATCATGAGCATCAGAGTCAGGAAACTCATAATGCCCAACCAGTCAACATATCGCCAACATGCCCAGTTCATGGCAACCAAGTCAATGGTGGCCTTACCTCGCTCAGCCTGGCCGATGGAGATAGTTCCTCTTCCAACAGACTGACCCATCCACTCCTACAGGAAACGGACTCTGGCGGGAGTTCAGGTGTCCACGCCATGTCAAGTCCCCCTTCTCCCATAGGGGTGGGAGGCGGGGGTGGGATAGTAGGAAGTACCAAGGACATTTCAGGGGGCATGGCCAGGAAAGTAAGCGTGGCGCTTAGGGCCTTAGGTGGCCGTCTTGCGGCTTGGGGACGAGGGAATGATGGCTCGGCGGGATCCTGCCAGCTCTCTTCGTCGTCGTCGTCGTCTTCGTCTCCTGTAGCTTGTAGACATTCAGGTGAGTTCACTGAACAGGTTATTGAAATTCATCGTTTATGATTGATATTGTGTGATGGTGATACGATGGTGATGGTGAGAAATCTCTTTTTGTTCAAGTCTTGTCAGCATTGTAGTATATGTTAAGACATGTGTATATGTTATAGGTGTAGCGTGAAATCGATTTTTGTATATCGATTTTTGTATATCAACCAACCATGTAGAAATTGGTCGGAAATTTGAATCAGTTTCCATATCAGTTAAAATTTGATGTGCATTGCAAAGTTTGTAGTTTTAGCATACCGCAGAGAATGATATGAGGTAGAAATCCGTGTTATAGTCTTCTTTCTATTCTTGCTAATAATATAGTGACTTTTATTTTTTTAAAGGAATGAGAAGTAAATGGAAAATAAAGAAAAAAAAGAGAGCTGATTTTTTAAGAGAAAAATGTTAACCTAGATGGAGCAAGAATTGGCCTGATTGTTATATTGGTTCTGTAAATTCATAAAAAGAGAAAGAAAAAACGTATGATCCTTTGGTTAAATTAAACTTAGGAACGTTTACTTCACATATTTCTCTTCGAGAAATCGGCTTAATTTCCATGTTAAATACACTGCACTTAATTTGTATGCAAACCCTCTTGGAAGGTAGCGAGCGCTTCATGTCCTGTGGTAAACAGTAATAATCCACATCTCTCAAATTTCACTTCATTTCATTTCACTTTTAATTGGATTGCGCTTCATTTGACCGCCGTGTTCATTGCGATGTTCTATATTTATATGCTTTGAGCTGTCAGATGTTAAAGAATGAAAGAGACTTACGGTACCTGCTTGGTGACGGGTTTTTGTCTAGCCGGAGGGGAATTGACTTGTAATCACGGAAAATAATCATATCCAAGAAACAATAAGCAGCATGAGGTTGGGGTTTTCACTTCTCTCTCTCTCTCTCTCTCTCTCTCTCTCTCTCTCTCTCGTGTGTGCGCGCATGTGTGAAACTGTGTATTCAGACCATTTTCATTTACTAAATATAGTTCTCTCAGTCAGTCAAACTCGATTAGTTTGCGTGTCAAGGTAAGACCTAACATTACACGTAATGGTATACCTCCTATTACGGCGATGTTACATTCATTACAAGGTGAAACGGAATGCATCTGTAATAGTACCTGTACATCTCTTAATATGGAGGTGTAATGGTGCGTTGAAAGTATTGATGTGATGATGGTATTAAAACCTTGGTTGAAAATCAGTTATCAGTTCAACACAGAATTGATCACATTTAGCGAAATAGTTTAATGGACTTACAGTTGTTTGTGGTGTAATCTGCAGGATGATGCAGTTCAAAAATTATTACCAGGGTGGGTTACCTGATTTCGTTATAGCTGCATGAGTTTGTGATTCTCTCTCTCTCTCTCTCTCTCTCTCTGTGTTTAAGAATAAGCTCGACAAATATCTAAACTGCATCCCAGACCATCCAAGATTGGAAGATGCAAAATATACCGGAAGATGTACTAGCAATCTCTGGTAGACATTAGAGGTGCCTCACACTGAGGGACCTGGGGCAACCCGAACAAGATGTAAGGTCTGTAAGGTAAGGTAAGGTCTCAGGTAAAGTAGAATATTACAGAATGTTAAGTGGAGATTGATACCTATACTGTGCAAAATGTTTCATCTAAGTGTAAACGGAATATTTGAATCGCAGTGATTGGACAAACGATTTGGAAACCGTTCTGTGACGTGTAATTTCTCGACCTTAAGCTCTTTTCCTTACGGGTGGCCCCAGAGGCAGGGAAGCACTGTGTTTAGATGTCAAGTGCAGAATCATGCAATAAAACTGCCGCTGAATGTTTGGTGAACACTCAGTACAGTAAACCTTCCACAACAGTACACTCTCTCTGCTACCACAACGAAGGATCATCAGCAGCGCATTGCACCCCCTAGAGTACTGCGCCATTCATCCCTGTCTTGCACGCTCGCTATCATTCCTGAATATTATATCATCTTTCTAAAATGCATGAGTTATAAACTTTTTCCAAACATCTATCATCGAACGAACTCAAAATACTTTGATCTGTCCTTTCATGTATGAAAATTTCTGAGTACACCCACACACCCACATTAAGGCACAAACATCGTTTGCTATCTAGTTCATTATACTTTGGGAATAACTTACACCCAAAGGGAATTATATTTGGCAATTGTTTCGTTCCCGGCAGGATTCGAACCGTTCCCTTCTTGATATTTGTGAATATATGCAGATACACAACACACACACACACACACACACACACACATATATATAGATATAGATATATATAGATCATACTTATTTTTCACCATCGTTTCACTGTAGTTGTCAAGAGTATTTACACAAAAGCGCCAAATCCTTCTAACTTACTTCTTCGACATTACATCCCGTCAGTTCATAATCCTCTTTTCACTGTATGTCCACTAATTTTCGTATACTTCGCTCACTCATGTCAGCACGTCCCCACTTAGAGTGTTATGAACCCTTTGTCTTAGTGGAAAAAAGCAGAAGAATTTAACACACACACACATGAATATTTATTTATATGTTTGTGTGTGTGTGTTCGTACGAGCTCGTTCGTGTTTGTGCCACCGTGCTGTTCATTTAACTTTTGAGAGGGTTGATGCAACTTGTCTGCCGAATTGCTTACGTGAGATACCAGCCATGCTCTAATTAATTGGACCTTAAAGGAATTACAATTTCACGTAAATGCCAAATAGGCAAGGCTATTCTCGAGCTTAAGGTGGCATTGAAAGGGGAAAAAAGATTAAGATTGCTGCAAGGGAGAAGAAAGATTGATAGATAGATGTACTCTGATGATTAAATATTTTTATCAGCTCAACTTAAGAAAGTCCCCCAAAAATATTGAGCTGTGTCATAATAATTATCCTGTTACCACCAAAAATATGTAGCTGTGTCATAATAATTATTCTGTTACCAATGTTATTGTTGATGTTGTATTCAATATGTGCAGCTTATAGATAATAATATTTTATTTCACCAACATAAGCAATGTCATTTTCAGCTGTTGTTTTCATTTTCTCTAAGGCTAAGATCACACCGATCAAGTCGTTCGCTTCACCAGAAGTGTAGAAGGTCGGAAGTTCAATTTCCGTGAACATGTCGTCATCTTAGACTTCCGACCGTGATCATCAAGCTGCATTTTGCATAGTTTCTCTTCTCTCTCTCTCTCTCTCTCTCTCTCTCTCTCTCTCTCTCTCTCTCTCTCTCTGTAAATATATATATATCGATATATCGTACCCTTTCATTTGATCTAAGCTTCAGGACAATAAGTAAATTTTTTTTTTTTTTTTTGCGGGGGGGTTGCGTTTTTGCTGGGGCGGGGTTGGGTTGGGGGGAGGGAGGGTGAGATGTAGTTTAATCTTGTAAGTTGATTAATGACTGTGACCTACACTACTGTAACTGGTGAGTGCCTCTGCTTCCTTCGTTATAGCGTCGGTTTTTGTATTTATTTCCATAAGGTTTTGGCAAGACAACGACCGCATACCCTCGCTGTCAGCCTCCG
The DNA here is from genome assembly GCF_015104395.2 of Macrobrachium nipponense. Taxonomy (NCBI): domain Eukaryota; kingdom Metazoa; phylum Arthropoda; class Malacostraca; order Decapoda; family Palaemonidae; genus Macrobrachium; species Macrobrachium nipponense. The sequence continues at coordinate 42,934,409 of NC_061102.1, read as the reverse complement.
CATACAAGAATGGATATAGTTGTGGTTTTGACTTGATTACACCAATATTTTATTAACTTCGTTTTAGGAAATCCCAGTTCTCTGTATCCATTGCGATCAATTCTTGCACTCGACTTCTTCAGTGTTGACAAATTTGCCTGATAAAATGAAGACGGGATGGTAGGGCTGAAGACAGGAAATTTCGTAACTTGGGAGGAGAGGCCGAATGGGCTTTACAAGGAAGCTCCCACTTCTGCGCAGTGGCCGAGCAAGTGTACACACGCAGGGTGTTGAAACTGTACACCCGAAACTGCATGAAAAGGAGAGGGAATTATTTTAAAAGGCTTCACTTTGGAAAGAAATTTTCCTACTTAAACTGGAGATTTCCGTATTGTAACGGGTTCAGAACCTGTTAGTTGTAAATGTTACTCTCATGTAGTTGTAAAACATTGTACTTCTTTTTCAAAAAAGAAATTGTGCCTGTTATTAATGTGCCCCTTGTTAAGTAAATGAATAAAAAGAATATTTGCTCTCTCTCTCTCTCTCTCTCTCTCTCTCTCTCTCTCTCTCTCTCTCTCTCTCTCCTCAAGGGAAATAATAATGGCCTGGCGGAAATACCTTCATCTGCCTGCGTTCTTGGGTATTGTCTTACGAGACCAAATTTGTATGGTTAAACTGAGTGAGGTGTTTTATATATATGTATATATATATCGGCTATATATAATAAGTATATTATGTATAGTGTGTATATTATGTAATATAATATATATGTATATCACTGTTCTAGATTTGCTTTTTTTCTTCTTTGTCATGGAATTTTATGGCGATCATAAAACTGTTGACCTTTTATAGATTTGTTAGAATATACATTTGTTATGTAGTTCCTATGGACGAAATCCTACGAGGGCATGATAACGACATCAGCAGTTTCTCTAATTACACTGCTTCTCTTTGTTGAGTATTTTACTTTTTTGCATTAATTAATAGCCTTTAGATAATTTGAGAAATTTGCCTCCTTTTGGAGGCAAATTTCACATTTTTTTGGTGTAGAGGTACTATTTTGAGCTTCTCATCTGGAAATGAAACATGTCTTCAAGAAAGTTGTTATTATTATTATTATTATTATTATTATTATTATTATTATTATTATTATTATTATTATTATTATTATTATGTTACGGAATAATACCAGCACTGACGACGACTCCTGCTTGACCTGGACCTGATATCCTGTTCTAATAAAAGATTCCTTCAGCATTTACAATTTTTTGAAAATTCCCAATATGAATATGGCCAGTTTACTCAGAAACATCGGGGCTGAGCCTGAGAAGCGAATTGTAAGAAAAATAGAAAAAAACAATATAATAAATCAACTCGCTTAATTCTGCCATCCTTTTTAACAGTATTATTATTATTATTATTATTGATTATTATTATTATTATTATTATTATTATTATTATTATTATTATTATTATTATTGTTTTTATTTATTTATTTATTTATTATTTATTTATTTATGTATTAATAGTTTTTTTGCTGTTGCGGTGTAGTTAAGGAGTTTGGAGCTGTAAAATAGTTACCATTTCGTGGCATTTATGAGGAACTTTTTGGGATTTTATGTGCGTTCAAGTGCCAAGGTTTAGTTTGTGGCTTCTAATTGGGGGTGGGAAGTGTTGGGGGAGGGGGAATATGAAGGAAGGGGAAGGGCCAGTGAGTGATTGCCACGAACCGCATGATTTCATCAGTTCGTGATTGTGACTTTGCCTTGAGGGTTGAACACACACACACAGAAAGAGAGAGAGAGAGAGAGAGAGAGAGAGAGAGAGAGAGAGAGAGAGAGAGTCTTCAAAAATGGAAAGTGTTGGTATGGTCTCTGTTATTCAGTTTATTGCTGATGCTGTACGAACATCATTAAGAAATGGCGATCAAAGCCTTCTCCCTGTCCTTACTATAGTATAAACAGTTTATTATTGAGTGAAATTGTTATTTGAAAATACATGCGGTTACACAATATGTAAATATACGTCATATATGCACTTGTTTAACGGAGATATTTAAGCAATTTATGAATATGGTATGATGTATATATAAGTACATATATATCACACACGCACACACACACACACACACACACACACACACACACATATATATATATATATATATATATATATATATATATATATATATATATATATATATATATATATATATATATATATATATATATATTATATATATATATGTGTGTGTGTGTGTGTGTGTTAAAAGAAGGAAGTGGACATAGTTTAGGAGATACGATGCAATCTTATTTGGATGATTACAGTGTTTATAAAATGTAGAACATTTAATCATTTGGGATGACATTGATGGGGTAAAGAAAAGTAAACTCTTCAGCATTGAATTAAGATATTTTCATTTGACCTGGAATAATGATTGAAGGCCGTAATACTTACCTATATGTTTATAATGTTAATGCTATTGTACCTAACTGCGCTGTGAACGCTATATTCAGTCGTTTTCGTCACTCATCCTTTTCACTATTTACCTGAGTAATCCTTGAACCTTACTTCCCCGTAGGGTGATATTGCCGTCAGTACGCCTCACGTGGTGCTCTGTAGGCATTACTAAAAAAGGGTCGTTGCAGCGTCCGTGCGGCCCCTGGCGGTAACCCCTTTCATTCCTTATAGAGTAGATTTGTTCATATTCTTTATACATCTGACTTTCCACCCTCCCTAACAATTGCTTCGTAGTGCAGTTGCGAGATTTTCTGCCAGTTTTAGTAGCTATAAATCAATCAGTCAATCCTGTTTCACCTTTAAAGTCTTCTTACTGTTCATTTCACTTTCAGCGCTGAATGATCTCATAGGCACCAGTCTTGGACTTGGCCTAAATCCTGTATTCTATTTTGTTGAACCTTACTCATGTTTAAGAAGTGAACCTGTTATGCAGTTCTGTTAGTTGCATTTATCGGTAAAGGAGTGGGTACCATTTAATCTGACTCTGTAAGTTCCTGAAGGAAGGAACTACTGTTTGAAATTTAGATGCTTTAGCCACATCCTAAGGATGGTCGGGGAAGTTGTGTGTGGAATGCTTTGTGCAGTCGATTTACCAGTGTGACCCTACGAAGGCCTCCCCACGGTGAAGCGAACCTGTGCGAGTTTGGAAAGTAAAAGTTACTCTTGGTGCCTTGAATGAAATAAGATACATTTAAATCTGTTTAAAACCCTGGGCCATGTCTTCCGATGGAAGATATTTAGTGGTAAGGTAAATTCCTTGTCTCTTAGTTTAATGGGAGGTTTTGGCATTTTTATATTATATTGTATAATGAACATCATCGCCTCTAATGGGGTTATATTCAAGCATAGTACATACGCACTAGAGTATCAATGAATGGGAGGGGCTTTAGTAATGGCGTTTTGCTATATATTTATTTATATATATATTTATATATATATATATATATATATATATATATATATATAATATATAGTATATAATATATATATATATCGAGCTACAATGTCCTTTAATATCTAATTCGCTCTACCTCGGAATTAATATATTTTCATATATGCTTAACCGAAAGGGAATTTTTTTTTTTTTCTCGATAATAGACTTGCCTGGACCGGGGCGCGAACCCACGGAGCCTTTCAAATCCAGTAACGTCAGTGAAGCTTTTACTACTACACCACCGCAAGGTAAAAGCTTCACTGACGTTCCTGGATTTGAAAGGCTCCTTGGGTTCGCGCCCCGGTCCAGGCAAGTCTATTATCGAGAAAAAAAATTCCCTTCGGTTAAGCATATATGAAAATATATTAATTCCGAGGTAGAGCGAATTAGATATTAAAGGACATTGTACCTCGATATATGTATATGACTCACGGAAATGTGATATGACTTATATATTTATATATATATATATATATATATATATATATATATATATATATATATATATATATATATATATATATATTATATATCTATATATATATATATATATATATATATGCCTAAATACATTCATCCGACTTGTTGTTCCAGCTTCGTTAACTCTTACTTCAAAAAATAACACTTCGTGAAGCATATTAATTCCTGTACTATTTGAGTATTTCAGAGTGATTTCTTTTTCATTGACTTCATGTAGGTAGATGAACGTGTATACCTTGACCCTCATCCAACTAAAACAAATTTGTATGTAAGGTTACGTTCGCCACGTTTTATTACGATTTCGTGGCCGAGATGAGTTGATCGCAGTATCTTAAAACGTGGCACGTAATTCCTGGTGCAAGTGCTTGAAGAATCTAAAGCGTCATTTTTTTTCTTTTAGCGTTTGCTACATTGACAGACTACTGACAGCTTCAAGATTAGGATTTGATTCATTTGAATCCATAGTCAGGGCACGTAATTCATTCAAGACTCTCTCTCTCTCTCTCTCTCTCTCTCTCTCTCTCTCTCTCTCTCTCTCTCTCTCTCTCTCTCTCTCTCGGAAAGCTCGTTTGCATAACCAGGATTGAGCATATGACAACCTATTAGATCAAGATACAGGTGAGGAAAAATATGAATACCTTGTTATAATAAATTCCCCCAAGGTTTTTAAGAGCGGTTTTAAGATGGGGTTGTCCGCCTTCCGTTAGAGGTTTACCAAAGTATTGAGTTAGATACCGTGTATTAGTCACCTGTCTTGTTTCGCCACTGGGGGATTCAGAGAGAGAGAGAGAGAGAGAGAGAGAGAGAGAGAGAGAGAGAGTGTCTCTGTCTCTGTGAAACAATATAAGCATTCCATACGATCCTGCTAGATTTCAGCTAAGTTTTTTTAAGTTTATTTGATTTACTTTGACAAGTGCCTTACTTATCAACATTAGACATCACTGCACATTTTTGCCAATTAGGCTGTGGCCTCAAATAGCTCTTTCCAAAATACGATCCTCATTCGATGCTTTGGTAAAATTTTATCGAAAAAAATCAATGACACAGACCAGAAATGCACAGTAACGGCATCTTCAAAACCTAATCTTAATTCTTGAGTATCTCTCTTTCTTGTATCCCCTACACGCCACTTTTTTTTTTCTAGATGACCAACATACTTCCAATACGTAATTCAGGTCTGAAAGAAAGAGGAATTGAAGTAGTAAGGAAATATACGGGAACTAAACCCAAAGGAAGCGATTAACCCACCTACTGAAGTAACGAAAATGATATAGGAAGCGGCAGAAGATTTCTGTTTCGAAGGCTAATTTTCGTTGCCTCCTCTCCTTCCTGCATCCGTTTGCTTTTCTCCAGTTTTTGGTAATTCCGTCTACACACACAAATACACACACACACATATATAGTATATGTGTGTGTGCGTGCGTGCGCGCGCGCGTGTGCGTGCGTACATGTATGTATGTATGTATGTATGTATGTATGTATGTATGTATGTTAATATATGATCCGTAATTCTTTGACTGCTCATATAGTAAAATTATTTGAAAACTTCGCTGTGAAATTTTTTTCATACTGGTTAGATTCCTTAAGGTTCCCAATTCCTATGGAATTTTAAGTGTTTTAATTAATTGAGTTTCGCTCTCTTTCATTTATATTTATTAATTCTCTTAATCTTACCGCGTCTTTTTATTATAGTAACGCCCTTTTATCATTTTGAAATTACTTAGTTTTGCTTCTATAGATTTTATGATATCAGCTTCCACCTTTGCTCTAGCGTCATTTTCAACTCAGATTGAAAATTACACATCGTTCTGTGCACACTTTGACAAATATCTTTATATAATGGAGACTGTGAATTTTCAGTACTTCATAGGTACGAAACACTAAACTCTTAGGGCGCTTGGTACCTTTAGCCTTTTTGATCCAAGTGCATTGGGGCTGTTTCTTTGGAAGTTGTAAGGTAGAAGCAGTCTTCATTTTATTACTTCGTTTCTTAAGACGGTTAGGACACCCTGCTACGTTAGGGCTTTTGATGCGTCCCATCTTTTAGCATTAAACTTTTGTAAGTGTCAAACGACAAGGATGCTTTATGTCTCAGAGAAAACATCCTACGAAAGACTGGCTCCGGCGATTTTCGTGTTTATTGAAGGAACGCCCTTTTTTGTAGGTGCGTAAGGACTTCATTTGTTAGCCATGTTGGGAATTTGGTTACAGTTTATTTTTGTACTCGATACTTCGGAGAACTGTTGTTGTGGTTTCCCATTGAGACGGTTGTAGTTTTTCGTTGGATGCCTTATTCAGATCGTTGTCAGCTGTTTGTTAACTTGCGTCGTCTTTGTCATGGTCTTGTTTTTATCCTGGATCGGTAGTAAGTGACCTTGAGCTAAACATGTTTTTTCTCCGCCCTTGCCATATAAAATCTCTCTCTCTCTCTCTCTCTCTCTCTCTCTCTCTCTCTCTCCTCTCTCTCTCTCTCTCTCTCTCTTGTGTGTGTGTGTGCGGGTTTGTGTGAGATTGTGCGAATTTTGCCTGTGATTTCTAGAAAAAGAACTATTTGACACGGTCCTCACAATTGATATAAAGCTCACGTGTGTGTGTGTGTATATATATGTATGTATATATATATATATATATTATATATATATATATATGTATGTATATATATATATATATATATATATAGATATATATATATATATGATGTATATAATATATATATAATATATATATATATATACATACATATATATATATATATATATATATATATATATATATATATATATATACGCATGAAGCTACAAATGTCCTTTAATATCTAATTCACTCTACCTTGAAATTAATATATTTTCATATATGTAAACCGAAATGTTCCTAGTAACTTTAAGTTTCATGCAACAAAATGGTTTAATTTTTCGTGACTTATTTTGCACGCTATCAGCTATGACGACTGCACCACGAGCAGCTGCAACAAGGATTTTAACAAGACCAATTACTGAAAACAACAACAACAGCCAAGTAAATGAAGAAAACAGCGACAGAAACAATATTGACATGAAAACGAATTGAATCTGGAAATGATCTAAGGCGACTCAAACAAGAACAAGGGCGCGGTGCTGGCGAAGAAAAACTTATTTTCAGAAATATTTGAGCGCGTCAAATTGACCTTTTGACTTTGTCGAAGTAACCGCCAGACCATTGCCGGACCATTTAAAGGGTCCAAGAATTCAAAAGCTTCCTGTTGTTGGGAAGAGCAGTAACGTCTTCAAGTATTATTAGAGTTCTGAAGTGTCTTCTAGTCTTTTGATTTTTTTTTTCAAGGTAAGGAAGTCGGGGGAAGGGGTTTCTTGAAGCATTCTAGGGTCGCTAGTGTCTTCTAATCTTCTTTTTCCCATGGCGGGGAGGGGGGCGGTGTAGTTCCGTCATTGCAACGCACTTTAGGTATTACTCAAGGGTCTTTGCAGCGTCACATCGGTCCATAGTTGCAACGGCTTTCATTCCTTTTACTGTATCTCCGTTCATATTCTCTTTCTCCAAACTTAATTTCCACCCTCTCTGACAATTGTTTCATAGTGCATCTGCGAGGTTTTCCTCATGTCACTCTCTTCAAACCTTCTTACTGTCAATTTCCCAATCAGCGCTGAATGACCTCATAGGTCCCAGTGCTTGGCCATTGGCTTGAGCTCTAGATTCCATTCAAATCTTTCTCTGTTCTGTTGTTAGAACTCGGATTTCATCAAGCTTGCTCGAACTCTGAAAGACTTCTAAGGTGTCGTACCCGTGAACTAAGGTGTCGTACCCGTGAACTAAGGTGTCGTACCCGTGAAGTATTTATTCCCCTGCAATAGAGCACAGTACTGGACCACTTAAAAATCCTCCGGTGCAATTAAAATGTCATCACTATCGCAATATTTTTTACACTAAACTGCACTTAGATGACGGACGTGTCACTAGATATATAGGTTTGCTGTTCCAGGAATTATATAAATTAATAAGATATTAAAAGATTATAATAAAATGACGGTGTACTTTTCAAGACATTTTCGTCGAAATAAAAAATGATGAATTTTGGAATGTAGTACAATGAGCGGCAATGGAAGTAGGCTTTCTGTATGTTCAAGTTGAGCCGAATCTTTACCGGAAGGAAATGATGGGAGGTCGAGAAAGCACGAGTTGGTGGTAGCAACACTTAATGATAAAACAGACAAGGAATGCAGCTGTGTCAGGTGTAATAATAGTAAACTGGACATAATCTTTTTGTCGGTGTGTTCTTTGCAACATAATACGTGTTTAATGAGAGTTTGGGTTTTTCTTCAGTATATGTTAACACCCTAAACAAAAGTATAGTTCCTCAATTTCTTAAATTGATTGCGTAAATTTTGTATATTTGTTTATTAACCTGTTGAACAAATAGGATTATATGCATATATATCTTAGATATTGTTTATGAAATTCCTTTTAAACATATTTATTTGTTTCTAGTTTTCTATTTAAATTTTTTAAATAGATGTTGTGACGTCAGGTTTGCTATACATAATCAATCAATCAGTCAAACTTGTATATTTATTTTTGATGTAGAGCCGACTGTTACTTTGAAATGTTTTATAAAAGTTCCAATGACGTTTAACAGGAATGCTTTCTGAACTACTTCAATGCTTTGATGATTTTAATTATGCGGAAAATTATACTATTATCATCGATGTTATTATCATGTGATTAGTATGGTTATAATCCACGGACACGACGTTTCGCCCTTTATGTTTCTTTTTATTATCTTATATTTCCTTTTGTGTAATTTTCCCCCTTTTTATATCATAGACTAGTAGCGCGGACAGCTTCATCCCCGTGTGTTGCCCAGACCAGGAGAATATAAGAACAAAAGAAAAGAAAAGATCAGGTGGATTGGACTTGACCTCGAGGGAAGTAATAGTTGTTGCTCTTAGTATATCGCAGTTTGGAAGATTAAGGGGTTAATTATTATTTTTGTTGCTAATGATTATTTAATCATCTTGGAGGTGGCTGCGGTTGAAGCTCGCTCCGCTAAGCAACAAACGGAGCAGAATTCTGTGGGGGGGGGGGGGGGGGGGGGTGGGGGGGGGGGGGGGGGGGGGGGGGGGGGGGGGGGGGGGGGGGGGGGGGGGGGGGGGTGGGGGGGGGGGGGGGGGGGGGGGGGGGGGGGGGGGGGTTGTGCTTAATGCGATTCGGGTTATCGGAGGCGGTGTGTTTTTAATGGGCCGTGAAGCGTTATTTGTCCCTTCGGTGTTGCGGTTCACTGGATTCATGAGATGACGAGGCTAAAAGGCACTCAAAGCGGTTGATTTATAAGGGACACGATTTTAGGGCATGATAATGGACCCAGACCATTATTTCATAAAGCAGTGTGGGAATTGTATTAGCTTTTGTTTTATATAGATTTAATTTCAGTGTTAACGAATACCTTACGTTCATTTATCCAGTAAAATGAACATGTCATAAGTTAATTTTGACTTTAAGGCTTGATATTTATTTTGACATTTTTTAATTTTTGACAGCGCGTGTCTGTTTGACGTCATGAAGTTTATTTTGGCATTTTTTGCTGTTATGGTCATGCTCTAAGTCTTGAGGTTTAGTTCGACATTTTTGAATGTTGTTTTGTCACATTAATTAAGTCCTAAAGTTTATTGAACTTTTTTTTTTTATCTCACTCTCCTCTCTCTGGTGTACTTTCTCAAGTTAGTGTCCCATGTGACAACTTTTACCGCTAGCTGTAAATGTCTGCAATTTTTCTGACCTCAACAATAAACTCTTTCTCTTTTGTAACAAAGCCATTAGTTTTGATTGCACATACCAAGAACATAAAATGAAAAAAAAACTGGATTGCACTTGGCAGTATATTTTATTGTCCAACCTTTATTACACTTGGTAGCTTATTGTACAATCTGTGACATTATGGTCAACTCTTATGTACAGTACATTGATCAAGTCAGTTGTGGTGTTGTATTGCAGAGAAAGGTGGTTTCATACCAGTTAACAAGTTTAATGTAGAATTTCTTTCCCGAGTAATGTTGGCTCAAAGCATTAAGATAAAAAATTGTTGCCGTCAATTTTTTTTATGATTGATAGTGATTTCTGTAATTATCAGTTCTCCAATAGGCATAGTTATATATATATATATATATATATATATATATATATATATATATATATATATATATATATATATATATATATATATATATATATGTGTGTTGTGTGTGTGTGTGTGTATGTATGTATGTATGTATGTATGTGTGTGTAAGGAAGTTAGATGTGAATTCCTTACGTACAAAGATAATGAACGGTGTCACAGATGTAAATTGCCTCATGAGGTAATGGTGGGGGTGAAGACATTGATACCTGGAAATAATAATGAAAAAATAAAAAATGTCACTTTTCGCTGAGGGAGTTTAAAGTGAACTAAAATGATCTGGTATTGAAATGTGACTTTTGTTGATCTAGTAGTAGTGAGTGTCTTTTGTAAGTGAATTGAAGCCTCCGCACACTCTCCCTTTCTCGGTTCTTACTTTTACCAGGGCTAAAACTTTTTATTGCACTTCGAATTGTATTATTATCCAGCAATAAATAACGCGTGCGTATATATAGATATATATGTATATATATAGTATATATATATATATATATATATATATATATATATATATATATCTCTCTCTCTCGGATTAACCAAAGTCGGAAATTATATATTATTTTTTTATAGGGGATAGTTTTTTAACCGGGTGCTGTTTTGAGCCCGGATATCCGGCCTTGCCACCTTTTTTTAAATTATTATTCCCAAAGAAAAAAAGAAACCATTATGGTGATAGGACATTCACGAGGATTCCAAATACGCTCTTACTTTTCTTCTACGATGAAAATATTGATAAAATTACGGTTCAAACAGTACCGGCCTACGGTTGCCTGCCGCCAGGTCCAGCAGGCAATATTTATATATATATATATATATATATATATATATATATATATATATATATCTATATATATATATTATTATATATATATATATAATAATTATATATAATATATATATATAAAAATTATATATAACTATGACTATTAGAAAAGTGATAATTGCAGAAATCACTCTCAATCATAAAAAAATTTGACGGCAACAATTTTTTTATCTTTGTGTGTGTTGTTAATTACCTTACGCTTTGAAAATACTAACTTCATGGTTCTCAGCTATTATTATTTGAGCGACGTAGGATGAAGTTGCAGGTCTTAAGCCCTTCCATACCTTGGCTCTGACCCGTGGGATGGAAAAAGGATGTGTGAAAAAGGGTCCGATCCGATTGAGTTGAAAGAGGTTTGAATAATAATCATATGGTAATTGAAACAGAGGAACGTGTTATTTCGATTCTTGTACCTCTGTTGATAACCCTCTTTTCTTTATTTGTAAAAACTTGAAATGATTTCTTTTGGCAAGGGCTCAGTACATTGAACATAATTCTGTATATCTCTTGTGTTAATTATAAGTTAGTATTCAAGATGCCTTTTTCTCATAATCTGTTATGTTTTATTAATTTAGCCGGTGCTTAACACTCATTGTAATCAGTATTATTATTGTAGTTTTTTTCTACTTCTTGACTTATATAACTGTAGATAGTCATAACGTATTTTAATATTTTGCTCCCAAAACACTTGCAGTTGCTTTCCTTGGGTTTCTAAAGACAAGGAGCTAATATGGGTTGGTGCTGAAATCGTGCTCAGTCATCACTCTTCTGGCATGACTATTGTCGGTTCATGATTCAAGATTCATGATTATCAACAAACCAGCAACAGATACACACGATCATTACCGACAGAGATCCTAGGGTGCTTTTATGTCTGTCACACTGACCTTCGTTGAAGATTTTATTTTCTCCTTAGATTTTGATTTCTCGGTTTCGTCATGTCACACATTCTTTTTCTTTGCATTGACGTTATTAATATTGTTATACAGTCTTATTTCCATGCTGCTATCATCATTTTTGTAGTCATTTTTTTATATAAAAAAATATTACTATTAGTTTCAGCAGCAGTGTTTACATAGAAAATCTCTTAGAACTGAAGCACATTGTAACACA
>NC_061102.1:42912397-42917397 GCF_015104395.2 Macrobrachium nipponense | reverse complement strand
CGCCAGGGTATATGCCTAAAGTCATCACCTGGAAGGCGAATATAGCAGTGACTGTATTCATGAAGCATTCTCATTTTAGTGATAAAGCTTTTTCGCTCAAAGGTAAATGACAGGTTAAGAACGCCGTACTCATGACATATTGTGTTGATGCTTATATATATATATATATATATATATATATATATATATATATATATATATATGTAGTAGTATTTATATATATATATATGTGTGTGTGTGTGTGTGTGTGTGTGTGTGTAAGTGTGTAAGTCTTTGTCTCCTTGTACTATCGGCCATGGTTTTTAATTGTGGTTAACTTCATTTTTCTGTTTATGGAGACGTAAATGCAAACAACCTTGGTACTATTTCGAGGGGGATTTATTTATTTTAGTAATATTCATACATTTGAGCATTCATGTGAGTATTATTATTGAAACCTTTTATTTTAGGTAGAATGTATCATTTTATTATTTTTTTTTCCGCAAAGGTTTGCCTTTTGTTTAAAATGCGATAATACTTCGTGTCTCACTCTCTCCAGTCACGACTTTTTACTCAGGGTGAGTAGGAGGAGAACGTATGAGTGTAGGTGCTGTATTTTATTTCTCTTATATATTTTTTGTGAGAAATGTCACCCTCTCTCCAGGTGTAAAAAAAAAAAAAAAAAAAAAAAAAAGTTAGCCACCCACAAAGTTTATTTTGTCACGTCTTTTATCCATCTGTTTATTCTTCCTGAAGAGGTGGGGTAAACTTGATAGCCTTGTCGGATGTTACCTCTGATAGTGGCGGAGACGGGGAACGGATTTTTTTTTTTTTTTTTCCGTGGTTATTCCATAAACCGTATGAAGGAACCTGCCATACGTATATCGAAGGGCAGGGAGAGAAAACCAAAGAGAGAGAGAGAGATTCTTATTGGGACGATAAGTGAGTCCGAGTTTCTATGACCTTAATGGCTTCCTCATTACCTCCTACTTGTATTTGATAATTGGTCGCCCTCGGGCCTTCTGCTTAGCTATGCTAAGTATTGTATGCGTTTTCTCTTGGGAAGAGATGGCGTGAGAAATGAATCCTTCATGATAGTTAACGACTTTTTTATTTTTTTATTTTTTTAGAGAGAGAAAGAAGTTATTTTAAGTATTATGCCTTATTGATGGATCTTGTATGTTTTTTTTGTTTTTTTTTCTTATTCGGAGATGGGACTATTATTTTACTCTGACTTCTTTTTAGCGACTTGGTGGGCTTTATTTTGACAGATGTCATGTTCGTTTTGTTGTTAGTTGACGTCGTTATGAATTATTTTGAGGTGTCTATATACATCTTTGTGTATAATTGACGTATATATTTATTAACATCATATTAGCAATTATTTTACGTAATAGTATAATTTGGAAAGTTATTTTGTTTCGCAGAAATATTTTAGGGCGGTTTAGGAATAGTTCTTACTGTTGACGGATGAAAATTGACATATTTGTTGGGCATTTTTGCGCTTTTGAGATGCAGCTTAGGAGTAAGTTAATTTTAATTACAGCGTATTAGCTGCTTTAGCTGCAACAAATTACACTTTTTTCCTCGTTCAATATTTGGAGTATGATTTTTTTTTTTCCTTCAGAAAATGGTTATACTTCAGCCAGTCAGTTGATGTGGATCACTATATCTATCTATCTATCTATCTATCTATCTATCTATCTATCTATTAATCTATCTATCTATATATATATATATATATATATATATATATATATATATATATATATATATATATATACATTATGTGTGTGTGTGTTTAGGTATTCGTATCTCTCTCTCTCTCTCTCTCTCTCTCTCTCTCTCTCTCTCTCTCTCTCTCTCTCTCTCTCTCTCCCCTACTTTATATTCTTTTTGTAAGCATCCTCAGCATAGTTTCCCTATCAGATTTATCGTGAAATCATTTCCAAAATGTCAAAGTTGGAAGTCATCTTGATATCATTTTGAGTCGTAATTTTTCTCTGACCTCCGTTATCTAACGAGCTTTCTCCTTTTTTTATTGGTTAACATAATTCCTAAATTTTGGAAACCAGTCTTAGAAATTTGCAAAGAAGATTTTAATGTAAACTTTATGGCGACCGACTGAGCTTAAAGATTATAAAAATCTACACGATCATGTAAGTTATCCGTATTGTAGATATAACTGGAACTTTATCAACATATTAAGATCTCGCTCAGTGGTTTTGATTATCAGTCACTTACCGACAGTGTAAGAGAACTACAGTTCTGTCTGTCTGTGTTTTAGCAGGTCTTTGCACGCTCTCCTCGCCAGCACAGCTTCTCTTATCCGGATGAAGGGGTTTCAGTCAAAATTGGAACAGAGGTGACCATCATATATAGAGGGGCACGAAGGGAGACATCCTTTGTCGAAATGGTCTTAGAGGATAGTTAGAGGTCCTTGTGGGAGGTTTACTGCTTATTCAGGACTTTCATAACAGCTATCACTCCTGCCAAATGAATTTTCTTGGCATAATTTTAGGTAATTCGTTGTACGCTAAAGGAGATTACTTTCGTCTCTAGACAATTTTGACATCAATGAAAGTCTTCTTGAAAATATGCGGGAATTGTTTAAATCTGTTATAATGCAACATCTGTTATTTTACAGGTTCACAGCAAATCTCCAGAGAAAGGATTTGCTAGCCATAACCCCCCCCCCCCCCCCGAAAATTATAGTTATTATTACATGTGTGATGTCATTATAAAAACAATATTCTTTTACTCTCCCTGAAACCCGATGATTTTCTGTGTTGGTAAATTTTTTGGATCATCGTCTAATTCCCTCTGAAAATCAATTTGTCGTCTTTTTCACCGCCCCTGAGATGTGAATCTTAATTACCACGGAAATTAAGTACTAATTATTCCGAGAAACCTGAATTAATTTTCCCATACCATCACTCGTCAGTCTTGAAAGTATCATTAACACCATTCCGAAGGTTTGGAAGTATCACTGATAAACAGACAGACGGCATTGGAATATTCTCCCTATATCTGGCTTGTTGGCGGAGATAATTGGAAATGATTTGTATCGCAATTTAGCCGTTTGCAACCTGTGAAAGGGTTGGTAGTGGCACTCATTGCCATTTCATTCTGCTAACGAATTTCATCCCGTTTTTTTTTCGTGAATGCAACCCTATTGGGTCTCCCCTTTAAGGTTGGTGCAGCTCTCTCTCTCTCTCTCTCTCTCTCTCTCTCTCTCTCTCTCTCTCTCTCTCTCTCTTCCCGAGTCATTCTCTCGGCCTCTAAATAGCTAAATGTAATTATTTTTTATAAGCGAATCATTGCTTATCACTTATTATATATCAATTATTCTCTCGCTTTTCATGGGGATGATTATTTCTCTCTCTCTCTCTCTCTCTCTCTCTCTCTCTCTGGTCGTCCTGTGTGTGTGTGTGTGTGTGTGTGTGTGTGTGTGAGAGAGAGAGAGAGAGAGAGAGAAGAGAGAAGGAAGTTGGAGATTGACTTGCAGCCGCCTGGAAAATCCAGTTTCCAGTGTGCGCTCCACTGCAACCAGCAATTCGGTGATATAACCCCTTTCTGAATTGCCACCGGCCGTCTTTTGATATATCCTCTTATTGCGTCGAGGGCCACTGGAACGTTTGTTATTGTTATTTTATAACGCAGGAGTGGAGTATGTCTTCATGCTTCCGTCTGGGCCTCTCCCTCTCTCCTTTTTTTTTCTATTTTTAAAAAAAAAAATTTTTTTTTGGTAGAAAATAGGGAAATCTTGTAAAATGCCTTCTTTCTCAGAATGTTTTATTGATTAATATATTATCATAGTAACTCTGTCCTACTGCTGTACTTGAAGCTTCGAACATGATTGGGGTGTTGTCTACCCTTCATTCGTTCAGTCTGTTTGTCCATCCGTATGTCATAATACCGTCCGAAGAATGTTTATTTTTTAATAACCTTTGCCTTCGTTCGTTGGGTTAAATTTGGCAAGTAGTTTCACCAGAATTCGGACACTATTTGACCTTGACACAATGTCGTCTGGTCCAATTCAAGGTCACACAGACTTTTCCCGGTGACTGTGATTGGATTCAAGGTATTGTGTTCAGATAAGTGATTAGTTTTTGGCGTTAAGTAAAACTTCGTTATTTTGCTGAAGTACACGGTCACGCTCATTTCATTTAACTTTGTCTCCAGTAGGACGTTGCTGAATGTTTGTTTTCATGTTAAATAACTGGTAAATTGTAGAAAACATCCCTTTTTTAGAACTGTTGTTATTTTGTAGTAACTTATGAATGATGTAATTGTTGCGCACTTGTTTATGGGGCTGTTGGAAAACTCCTTCCATTATGTTTCAGTTTTTTCAAAGCCTCGCTTTAAACAGTTTTATGCTCATGCTTGAAAATGAACATGAATTTATACTTTAAAAAAAAATCTTAAGAACCCTTTCAATTTAAGATATTTTTCCCTTTTAAATATTTTAGTTCCCTTTTTAATAATTTCAACTTTAATGTATTAATTTTGCAGTGAAATAAAAAACGAGACTTCCACATTCTATTTTAGCCCGGGTATCCTTCATGCGAGCGTGTCGGTTTAGTTATACATGAGCGAATACCAGTCTAACTAAAATCCTTCAGTGAAATCCCTGGCATATTTTTGCATTTTCAGTTGCAAAGGAAAACGCAACATTGGTTCAGATGTACTCGGAGAATTCCGAAGAGATTCCTGTATACTTATTGTAGCTATTGATTGTTTTTAAGTGTTCTTTGTTCTTCCTACCACCCTGATATGTTTTCCTGTTCTTACGAAGACAATTTTCGATTTGCGAATTGTACTCTCTCTCTCTCTCTCTCTCTCTCTCTCTCTCTCTCTCTCTCTCTCTCTCTCTCTCTCTCTCTCTCTCTCATAGTTTACTGAGTGCTCATTGTTCCACGGGTCTTCATGAGGTGTTTATGGAAGGTGCCATTTTTGTGTTTTTTCTAACTTCCGTAAAGCAGCACTTCAATTCTCACAAAAATATCAACGTAATTGAA
>NC_061102.1:42884897-42907397 GCF_015104395.2 Macrobrachium nipponense | reverse complement strand
ATATGTGAAGAGGAAGAAATGCCAAGGGAATGGGAGGAGAGTCTAATGATATACATAAATACATACATACATACATACATTACACAAGCAGAAGGGAGATGTCATGGATTGTGGTAACTACAGGGGAATTACATTAAGAGAGCATGGATTGAAAGTTTTAGAGAGAACACTGGCTGAGAGATTAAGAGAGATTGTAAAGATCGGGAAACAGCAGTATGGATTCATGAGAGGAAGAGGGATGGTGAATGCCATCTTCATAGTAAGACAGCTACAGGAAAAGAGGCTAGAGGGAAACCAGGAGCAATATTGTACATTTATAGACCTAGAGAAAGCATACAATAGAATCCCAAGAGAAGTGATGTTTTGGTGATTAAGGAAAAGGAAAGTCCCAGAAAAGTTGGTTAGGCTGGTTGAGATGATATATAAAAGAATGGGCCCAAAAGTGATAACAGCTGTTGGGGAAACAGAAAACCTTGAAGTTAGTGTTTGATTACACCAGGGGTCAGCATTAAGCCCATTTTTGTTTGTGCTGGTCATGGATGTGTTGAGTGAAGGACTCAGGAGTGAAGAGTTGTGGGAGTTGTTGTAAGCCGATGGTCTGGTGATTACTGCTGAAAATGAGGAAGACCTACAGAGAAGGTTGGAATGTGGCAGGAGTCTTTAGAGACGGGTGACTTAAAGGTGAATTTGAATAAAACAGAGGTTTTGAGACAGAATAGTAATACAAGAAAGAAGAGGCTCGATTATAAATCAGGCAGAAAAGTTTAAATACTTAATATTTACATTAAGCCAAGAGGGAGGATGTGAGGCTAAAGTTGACAGTAGGCTAAAAGCTGCATGGGGGAAGTGGAGAGAGGCAGCTGGAGTGGTATGTGATAAGAAAATGCCAATCAAGCTGAAAGTCAAGATATATAACACAGTGATAAGACCAGTGTTAATGTATGGAACAGAAACATGGGCTCTAAGAAGAAAAGAGGAAGTAAAGCTTGAAAAAACAGATGAGAATGCTGAGGTGGATTATGGGAATATCGATGCTTGAGAGATTGGAAAATGATGAAATAAGAAGGGCAGGCTTAGTAAAGATTACAGAGGTGATAATAGAGTCACGATTGAGATGGTATAGGCATGTGTTGAGGATGGATGACCAGGAGAGAGAGAAGAGGGCTTGGGAAGAACCTGTTAGAGGAAGAAGATCGAGAGGGAGACAGAGAATTAGATGGCGAGATAAAGTGAGGAAAGATATGGAGAGAAGAGGTTGGGTGGAGGATGATGCCTTTGATATAAGACAGTGGAGAAGGTGCATAGGCAACCGACCCCTTAATGTAAGGATAACGGCGGGAAAGAAGAGATATATATGTTATGCATAATAAGCGAATACCACAGGAAAATGATAGTCAGAAATCCAAGCGCTTTCGTCTTTACTGAGACATTGTCAAGGAGCTCCTTGACAATGTCTCAGTAAAGACGAAAGCGCTTGGATTTCTATCATTTTTCCTGTGGTATTCGCTTATTTAATGAAGTCACGTGCATCTACTGTGATTTTCTATGCATAATGTTATGTATGTATGGGTATAGTATGTATACATAAATGTATGTATGTAGTATGCATGTAATGTACTTATAGTATATATATACATATATATATATATATATATATATATATATATATATATATATATATATGTGTGTGTGTGTGTGGACGTATATTTGTCCTCCCTGCTGTATGATTAGGTAAGAGGAATTACCAATTTATTTTCTCAAGAAGTGAAGGGCGTGTTGAATTGAGCAGAAGGTAAAAGGTCATAGTCACTGGCGTAAAAGTATTGGGTTGGAGAAAGGGCAACGAGAGAGAGAGAGAGGAGAGATGGAAGGAACTTGGGGAAAGATGTTAATTTTGAGCAAAGGAGGGTTTTGAAGGGTGAGGTAGAAGAGGAGGGAAAGAAGGATACGTAAGAACTTGTGATGGCCTTTGTGACCCGGGGACTTGCGTCATGGTAGATGTTTCCTAAATATTTTTTCGTCTTGATAAGCCTGGCAGTATTACTTTCACATTCATATCCCAAATCAAGACTGATCAGTTTGAAAACCCGAAAACTACAAACATTTCCCTTGTATCGAATTTTTATTAATTTTGAATTCATACCGTTGCAAATGTTTATTCAGCATAGGTTTTCTCTGTTCTGGACAAATCGCAAGTTTCGTAATGTATATGTTTGACATTTTGTTCTCTGACTTCTAATGTAGTTACTGATTTGCATCATTGATGTCCCCTTTAGTTTCTCATGATTTTAGGTCTGTGCTAGAAAATGGCATTCTCTCTCTCTCTCTCTCTCTCTCTCTATATAAAAATAACTTAACCTACAGATCATAATTAGCTGTGATTAGTATATATCGCAAGATATACACACACACTCATATATATATATATACACACTCATTTATATGGTGTATATATATATATATATATATATATATATATATATATATATATATATATATATATGTGTGTGTGTGTGTGTGTGTGTGTGTGTGTGTGTGTGTGTGGAACAGAGGGAGAATCCGCCCGGCAATACATACTGATCACAGCTAATTATGATCTGTAGGTAAAGTTATTTTTGCTGGAGAACTAACCACGTTTGTCAGCCCAGTTAGGAGTAGAGAGTTGTTCGTGGACGCAGTCTTTTATGCCAATCTTTTCCAACTTTTATTTTGGTTTTCTAAAGGTAGTCTTTGGTGCCTCAATTTTTCCGTCGTATATCACTTTCGTATAAGGAAGCAATTACTCATCTGTCGTTCATTCAGTTTTGATATTGAGCAAAGATTTTCATTAATTAATATATACTACTTGGATTACTTCTCTTCCTAATATATATTGAGACTGATCCGCCTTTTTCCAGTCTAAGACTCTCTCTCTCTCTCTCTCTCTCTCTCTCTCTCAAAGGGAATATGAAATGCAAGAAAATAGTTGCCTGATAATTTTTATTATTGTTGGGACGCTGTTATGTTGCAAAAATTAACCAATGAACTCGGCTGATGTAGCTTTGCAGTCCATGGTATATATGAGAGGTACTACAGTGTGTTAAGATACGTTAAACCAATAATGTAGAAAACGGCCTATAAAAAACAGTAAAATGTGGCAAGATGAAAAATTAGATAGAGGAAGGAACTGACAGATTTTGAAATAGGATGAGAATAGCATAGCCAGTGTTCCACCCTGCTTTAAGGATAACTGTAAGATTCGAATTAAACCAGAAAGTAGTAAAGATGGGTTTTTAATCAATATTTGGTTGTATTCAGAGGGAAAAAGATTAATGCTAACAAAATGCACCCATGATTGAAAAAAAAAAGTTAAATCTCTGCGGGGAAACCTAGTAAATGTAAAGTAGACATCTCCATAATCTCTCTCTCTATGGGCCCTCTCTCATCGTCAACGTACGCATCGTTTTCTGTTCTCTCTCAAGGAACTCTCACTCCTCACCATCCCATCGTCCGTCAAGCAATCTCCTCTCCTCTCGCTCTCGCTCTCTCGTCTCTGCTCTCTCTCTCTCTCTCTCTCTCTCTCTGAATGAAAAAAATCAGTAGATACCGACGCCGAAATCAGTTGCCTAATATCACGTGTGTAACATAAAGGAGACAGGTCGTTTCCTTTAGTGTCATGGAATGTATAAAAACTGCTGTTGTAAGTACGGAGAAAAGTGCCCCGACTAAGAAAATGACATTGTGTTCGGACACGACTGTTCATCGTAATAGACGATCCACTAAAGAAGTCACTCGCGAGTCTTTCGATCCTTGTTCCTCGTTGGTGGTCATTTTGGAGCTTTGTCCTTGGAACAATTATTTTTTGCATTAAACGCGGAGTGAAAAAAAGTGGTTTCCTGGGAAAATATTTAGCATGATTTTCTTGAGGTATTTTACATTTATGACGTAAACTCAAAAGCATTATTATTACGATTGAGGTATAGCGCAGCATTCCAAGTAAAATTTTGACCCTGAAATTGATCGTGACGTTAGGGAAATGAGACAGTAAATCAAATGTAGTTTTTAACTGGAATGAGTTTCTTGATCAGAAAAAGCAGTTTATATGACCCATTCTTATACATCCTGCTGTTTCATTTTCTTTCCTTCGCTCCCTTTTTGCGAAGTGGCGCCACATATCCTTGCAGCTCTGGATACTAATTTCCAGTTAGGAGAGGCATGACGCAAAAGGTGGACTAAAATATTAGAATGCCTCTTGATCACGGTGAAATCTTTCTCAGACTATTGAAAAACTTTATAGATCTCATTTGAAAATTTTGAAGAATGTCTTTATGTGCTGTAAAAACAGTGCTAGAAATGGAAGTTTATATATATATATATATATATATATATATATATATATATATATATATATATATATATATATATGTATGTATGTATATGTATAAAGCATTAATATGGAAGAATTTAGCTCTTACCAGTTAGTTTTTTTTAGTTGTTACTGTTGTAAATGTAAATCCGGTCACCCACTTTTGTAGTAATTAATGTAGTTTTACTTACAAAAATTCAGCAGTGCCATTAAAAAGTATCTCTCTCTCTCTCTCTCTCTCTCTCTCTCTCTCTCTCTCTCTCTCTCTCTCTCTCTCTCTCTGCTGCAGACTTTTGTCTATGACTGCGTTTTATTCTGGCGCACTCGTATTTTTATGGCGACTATTGAATTAGAAGGAAGTTTGGCGTTGAAATTTTATTTCCCCTGAAGTTAGATGTAGTAGTCTGGGCAATTTAGCTTTTCCTTTGCTGCACCATGAATTGCTCTTGTATCTGTAAAACTAAAACTATTGTTCCACATTGGGATTCGGTAACATTTTACTAAGTTAGTGCCATGTTTTTTTTTTTTTTTTTTAATAAACTGTTATTTTTATTCAAGAGTGCTTCAGTTATTGAGTAAAACATTGGTAAGTTGTAGTAATTAGTTCTTCCTTAGTGCATTTAGTTTAAAAATAAAATGTTTTAGCTACCCGTAAACATAGTTTATATAGTTTATAGCAAAAGGTGCAACTTAAATTTTGATTATAACTTCAGGGTGGACTATTCAAATTATTCTATCACGTTTTATAGCTATTCAGTTTAATTTTTGTTGAAAACATATATCTGAATCACTCGTACATATTTGAGTTCCAAGTAACTTATTCAGCCACGCTGTTTATGCTCTCTTTGGTTTGAAACATTGGACAAACATACTTCTTCTTTTTATCTCCGGTAAATGGATTTGCTCAGCCGATTGAGAATATGTTATTACGATGTTAAGAATAGAGAGAGAGAAAAAAAAAATAAACGATGAAATACGGAAAGAAGAAAACTAGAGGATCTGTTTCAGTGGCAATTCTAACTCACTGTGATACTTCGTATCCATTCCGGAGTCAAATTTAATATCACCGCTTTAAATAACCATTATTATTATAACTACAAATAATGACGGATTCCACCCAGAGGAATCCGGCAAGGTGGAGGGGTGAACCAACTGCAGGTAACTAATACGCTTTCTAAAAGATTTCATCTATGTTTTGGAGGGTGCGACACTTTTCTAAATTTGATCCGAGATCAAAAATATCTGAAATTTTTTCAAGATTTAAATTTCTGTGAGAGAAAATTAAGGGAAATGGAAAATCCCTCATTGATTATGTTTTCCATATTTATAATCTCTATGGCTATCACTTTTCTCAGTGTTTATCATTTTGATGAAACGATGACTAAACATACAGATACCTACTGAAATTATTTTGCGTGATCATGAAGTATGTCTTGTAAGTATGGAGTAACCGGTGGTGAGTGCGTCGTAGATTACGACATGAAGATTATCTCTCTATCTATCGCAATGATTTTATTCGCAAAAAATACGTACGTGGCTTCACCAACAAGAACCTCTCTCAATAAGGTCACATAACGACCTTCTGACGTGGGCCCTGGGCGTGTTTTGGGGGTTGAAGAAGGAGGGGGGAGGGGGGGGACAGAGAAAGTTGATCCCACCCTGGATTCAGGACGTCGAAGGGCCATACGAACTGACACGGTACAACACACACATACACACACACATGCAGAGAGAGAGAGAGAGAGAGAGAGAGAGAGAGGAATAATCTGGCATGGGTAATAGAGATTGAACATAAGCTGGCATTAGTGAGAGAGGGGGGCGGGGGTGAGGGGTTGAGTTGTCATGGATGAGAGAGTGGGTCTTAGTTGACAGTGAAAGAGGGAGAAAGATTAGGAAGGTATTTGTAGAACGGTACTGCGAGATCTCGGCCATTGCCCGTCGTTTGGTTTGACAAATACCAATTCTTTCTCTTTCCTATGTGTACTTTTTTCTTCAGCCTCTTCCATTACTCATTTTTGCCAGACTGGTTTTCATGCTTCTACCTCCTCTTTTCATTCACCATTTTCCCCCCCATGAAACAAGTCGTTTTTCGAACTCATATTTTTCGTCAAGACTTTTAGACTGCGATGACGACACAACGACTTTTTATATTCTTTGATGCAACTTGTTTTGTGGTTACAGCGTTTTTTTTCTGAGAAGCGATTGATTTTTCTTTTGGTAATGGTTTCTCGGAAGTGATTTTAATCTGAGGACTGGGGTTTCTCTTTTTTTATCTTTCGTTTTTTGTTCCTCTTTTGAAACTTTCCCTCAGCGCCATTTACTTTTCCTCTTGGTCTAGCGAGTATGGAAATCAGTATTGATAATGTTTATGCTATTGAACTTTCTTTGGCCCCATGATGGCTTATTTAGCAGTTGCGCTCAAATGAAAAAGCACAAAAACAACGAGCACAAAAGCTGCAAGGGTCACAAAAGAAGATGGGATGCTTTGTTTGGCTGCTCGGTACAGGGCCCAGTCACACACTTGGCCCCGGATGGAGCGTTTCCGTGTGGACAATAACTGAGACAAAATTTCTAAGAGAATCAAGTCTACGAAAACCGAAACTTATGAAAAGAGAGGCGTACGAAAATCGAGGTTTGGCTGTATGTATATATATGATCCTGTGGTTGGGATGGAAGAATACTATCACCGTAGGTCCTGCTTGTCGTAAAAGGCGACTAAAAGGACAGAAGCTGCCTTGCAGTCTTACTTTTTAGTAAAATTCTAGGCCCACCTCCAATAACTGTGGAAACTGCTGCCTTGCATTTATACTTTTTAGTAAAAGGCTAGGCCCACCACCAATAACTATGGAAACTGCTGCCTTGCAGTTGTACTTTTTAGTAAAAGGTTAGACCCATCACCAATAACTGTGGAAACTGCTGCCTTGCAGTTGTACTTTTTAGTAAAAGGTTAGACCCACCACCAATAACTATGCGAACTGCTGCCTTGCAGTTGTACTTTTTAGTAAAAGGTTAGACCCACCACCAATAACTATGGAAACTGCTGCCTTGCAGTTGTACTTTTTAGTAAAAGGTTAGACCCACCACCAATAACTGTGGAAACTGCTGCCTTGCAGGCGTACATTATAGTAAAATGCTAGTCCCAGCAGTCGTACCTTTTAGTAAAAGGCTAGGTCCACTGCCAGTAACTGTAGAAACTGCTGCCTTGTAATCGTACTTTTAAGTAAAAGGCTAAGCCCACTGCCAATAACTGTGGTTGATGACAGCAAGGACATGCGGTCATAAGAACCCCATCTGCCAAACCATAAACCGTGCCTGGTGATGCCTTTCATAGAAACCAGTGTGTATTTGTGTAAATATAAATAGATATATTTATATTGATATATATATACGTATACATGCATACAGACATACACGCTCGATCCTTGTTAGCATATAAAGCGGACGATGCTCTGGAAATGTTCTTACTTGGGTTTCCCTTTAGATCCAACATTCAAGAATATACAGAGCATTCACTGGTGTGTGTGTGTGTGATATATATATATATATATATATATATATATATATATATAAATATATATATATATATATACCATACATACTACATACATACATACATACATACAGTAGCATATACATATATAATATATATAGAATATATATTATATTGTGTGTGGTAATCTATGTGTGTATATGTTTAAATATATATATAGTGTGTATATGTATGTGTATGTATATATATATATATATATATGTATATATATATATATATATATATATATATATATATACGTGTGTGTGAGTGGGTGTTTATATATTTGTGTGTCTGTGTTTGTCTATATATACGTATATATGTAAACATAGGAGTGGATGCGTGCGTATTATCATTTGAAATATTGCTAGAACGATTCAGCATCACCATTGCGTAGCATTATAAATCAATTTGGCTGTATAACGTTTCCAGAACGAGGAGCCAAAATGAATTCCTCGTGTTGGGATTCTCCGGCCTCTTCGCTTCGTCTGTGACTGGAATCATATCAGTTCCATCAGCATTCCTTTCCCTTTTTAGGCCTACGCGTGCAGCGTTCCGGATGATCCAGTTTAAGGGAAAAATAAACAGCCGAGATCGTAAACACCAGGGTATATTTAACAGAATAACTTGGGGAAGTTTTTGGTTGTTTTTATCTTGATGTTAGATTGATATCAATTCATATGGGAAAATGTATTTTTAAGATTATTTTGTATATAATGCCGGCGTCCCAGTCACATGCATGCGTTTTTGGTAAGGTTAGGTCAAGGATTTGATATTTAGAATTTCATTGTTTTTTCCTTCCTTAAATCACGATGCAGTTTAATTTGCCCTTCCTATCACATTGTAATATATTGTTCTTAAGAAAGGCCCTTATGCATAAAGTAGTGTAGTGTACTCTCTTTCAAAGCAGGGGACGGAGTGCATTGAGAAAATGCATGATATATTTATTTACTGACAAAGCCCCATCTTTGAATTAAAGAGCGAAGTGTAGTCGTTTCCATCTTTATTTTTTTTTTTTATGTTTCTGTGGATTTTTGTTTTCTTTAATGTTATTGTTATTCATGTTGAACAGAACACTTTAAAAAATGATTTTATGGCCTCTTTTTCTGCGCTTCTTGCTCCATTTCCCTTTTTGAAAAGTATTTCTAAAACTCCGAAATAAGAATGGAAAGAATTGATAACCATTCCCTCCTATCATTTCCTCTCAAAACCTATCGCTCAAATAGGGCAGAGTTTTATATTCTGGGTTTTCATTAAAACTTGTCACATGCTCATACAAAATCTTTTATGGGAAACTTTTACAATAACTTTCGAATCTTTGAAATGTTGTTCACTAGGATGACGCTTATTCTGGTACTCACACACACACACGCACATCAGCTCTCTACATATATGTATACAAACATACATGCATATATATATATATATATATATATATATATATATATATATATATATATATATATTATATTTATTTATTTATTTATTTATTTATATGTGAGTGTGTGTTCTATGTGTGTATGTGTGTGTGTGTAGTTGATTCTCTCTTTCTGTTTCTGGTCCCCATAGACATCAGCACTATCAAGCCGGTTATTTTCGAAATCTTCTTCTCGTGAGTTCATATCATTAACTTTCTCGGGAAAGTTTGAAGGCCGGCTGTTGGGAGATAAGTTTGTGTAGAGTGGATATTTTTTTTTTCTTTTGAGTTGCTGAACAAATGATAGTCTTCTTCATTTTGTTGGGTCGCGCGCGCGCACGCGCACACACACACACACACACACACACACACACCACACACACACAGAATTTTTATGTTAACGTTGAATTTTGTTTTCAATGAAAAGCTTGTTTTTGGATTGCACATCTTTAGATTTCAAGGAATTGTTATGAAGTTATGTTAAAATGAGACTGGTAAATGGGCTTCGAGTTAAGAGGCATATAACAGCATCAGTGACCATTAAAGAGATTGGCACAGTAATTAAGAAGTCATGAAGAGAAGAGACAGCAATTTAGAAGTCAAGGCAGAAATGCTCCGGTCTTGGTTACCTTGTCATCTCAGTTCCGCCTGCATGCTTGAAGGGATTTCAATGAAAGTAAGCACAAAAGCAGGCCATTATACTCTGGTTTGCATGTGGGTAGATGGTCTGTCTGTTTCTTGTGTCTCTGTCAGTGCTTACTTACCTTTTTACAATGTAAAGAAGTTGCTTGCCAGAGGATGATGGTATGGGTGCAATTTCTGTCGATTTTTAAGCAAAATTTAAACTTTTAACATGAAGAGAGATCCGAGTGTACTATATATTAAGAACTATATATTTAGAATACTTACTCCATTAATGACCCCATGACCTTAACCTGTAAATGGATACTATTTGGGCCATTTGTGTTTCACAAACACTGCTGAATCGTAGAACACCATGTTCTGCTGTACTATATCTTTTCCAATGTCATAATAGTGTCTTCTGCATCATTTTATGAATTGGAGTGCTCTTCGATCTTATCAGCATTTTTCTTATTAGAGACCGCAGTTGCTTTTCCGTTATGTTGCTCTGATCATTGATAAGCACCATTTGTTTATTTGATTATCATAATCCTATCCATTTTGAAAGGTTTCATTCATGACATATAATCTTTATTATCAACGTTATTATTTTGTTAGCTTGGATCTTAGTGTTTAAGACGTTTATTATTATCTAAAAAGCAATCATGCTGTAATTGTAGTAAGAAGTGGACCACACATATCTTTGTGTAAACATAGTTTCTCAACAATTTCCAGTCGTTTGTTTGGGTTAGGTATGAGAAACAATTTTTGTTAAACATCAAATAGGCTAATGTGGACATATTTTGTGGTTAACATTCAATGTTGTGTCTGCGCATGGAGAGGTGATTTTGTACTTTACTGTGCGGTTTTGTGAAGGTTTTCGCTTTTGTCGAGTTTCTTCTGTAGAGAGAGAGAGAGAGAGAGAGAGAGAGAGAGAGAGAGAGAGAGAGAGAGAGAGAGAGAGAGAGAGGCCAGCTTCGGACGAACTGACCTTTTCTTCTCTTCATACCTTTTCGTGTAACCACTGAAGGGACCTCATCTAAAACTATTAACTTATTCGTCTTCATAGATCTCTCTCTCTCCCAGAGCGACAGGGTCATCTGTTACTATAACTGAATACTGGTTCTCTCTCTCTCTCTCTCTCTCCTCATGCTGGTAGAGTAGTTTTGTATTATTGTATATATGCCCTTTTTTGCTGTTATCTCTAGCGCTAAACAGGAAATGTTCTGAAAAGCCTTGATGCTCTCCACTAGAGATTGACCCTTGTGATTGTGGTACCGACTCTTCTTGACTTTCCTACTCTTATTTCTTCTGTGTTAAATGTTGGATGTTCAGATTTTAAAATACAGTCATTGATAACGAAAAATTTTATGGCCTAGCGTCCGTTTGTTTCTTCGTATCTCGTGCGAAGAATATTAATTGGATAGCCTAGATCTAGATTTATGATGTGTGTATACAGAAATTATAGCTTCCCGCTGTCTGTGAACAAAAATTAATTACCTCCAATAATTTGAGTATTTACTATACTAAGCTCATTTGGGGAGATTCCGATCTCTCGTTCCAATTCTGTTAGATTTTGTCACATGGAAAAGGTTTAGGTTGAAGGTATATGAAACCATATCTTTCACCATCGAAATTATTTTTTTATATCCATCCACTGTTGTTATAAATTCTTTAGTTATGAATTGGTGAAGTTTGGTAATTTCGTCAAGGTAATTTGGCATTTAAACAAGAGCTTACTCAATTCAGTGCAGTGTTTGGTACATAACCCTTGGTTACCGAAACGGCTGATATCGATGTAGACGATTATATATATATATATATATATATATATATATATATATATATATATATATATATATATATAATATATACTATATATATATATCTATATATATATATATATATATATATATATATATATACATGTATGTATATATATACACACACACACACACACACACAATATGAGGAGCAAAATTCGAATTCGTCTTCCTTCACAAGATATCAGGTAGGTAATGAAACATCTGTCAGACAAATGTTTTTACTTTAATAAGCTACCCTATTTGGTATTAGCAAGAGTGCTATGACCTTCACAGTATATCTTGTTAAATGAAAGGAATGAGCAAGAAAACAGTCCTGTAAGAAAGTCCAAGCTGGATCTTTGTTTCCGTAGCTACGATGACCTTACAAAACCCCATCTGAAGAAAAAATGAGAAGAGAGAAGGCGTGAAGCAAGACATTTAATTTCCCGATTAATTATAGGCTTTGGCTGGGCGACAAAAGGCAGATGTCAAGCTCTTTGACGGTGGAACCGAGCTCTCCTTCCCCCCACCCATCACCTATCCACCTGCGGCCCCGACCCTCTGCCAAGGGCTCTTCAGTCTTCAACAGGTCTTCAGCTTAGGTCCCGGGGTCATGGACATAGTGATTGTCGTCTATGAATAGCAGGTCTGTCTGCGTTGTATCGAAGGACTCCGAGAGTGCGGTAGTTTGCGTTACTTTATCCAATGATAAATAGTTATGTGTATGTATATGTGTATGTATAATATATTTTATATATATATATATATATATATATATATATATATATATATATAGAATATATTATAAACAGTACAAGCACATCCACACACTTACACACACACACACACACACACACATCACACACACACACACACACACACACATATATATATTATATATATATATATATATAATATATATATATATATATATATATATATATATATATATATATATATATATATACATTCATTCATCGAGCTACAAATGTCCTTTAATATCCAATGCGCTCTACCTCGGAATTAATATATCCTCATATATGTTAACCGAAGGGGAATTTTTAGCTGATAATAATTTCTTCCTCTCGTGGGTTCGAACCAGCGCCCAGAGAGCTGAGGAGAAATCAGGACTCCAGGACTCCTCAGCTCTCTGGGCGCTGGTTCGAACCCGTAAGAGGACGAAATTATTATTAACTAAAAAATTCCCCTTCGGTTAACATATATGAAAATATATTAATTCCGAGGTAGAGCGAATTGGATATTAAAGGACATTTGTAGCTCGATGAAAGAATATGAATCACTGTGGTGTGATAAAAATTCATATATATATATATATATATATATATATATATATATATATATATATAGTATATGCATATATACTATACATGGCATATATATATATATATATATATATATATATATATATATATATATATATAATCATCAAAACGACGTTTCCGTAAACGGGGTGGTTCCAATGAAAAATGAGGCATTGGTCACTACCAAGTTCGTACTAAAACTGCTAAATCCTGATTGAACACCCGTGTAAAAATTTTGTGAGTCCTTCAGCGATTTAGCAGTTAAAGTATAAATTCAGAGAGAGAGAGAGAGAGAGAGAGCAGAGAGAGAAGAGGGAGGAGGGAGAAGGGAGAGAGAGAGAGAGAGATGCATACATTATATGTATATGCATATGCTATCTATGTATATTTGTGCAATATTCATAAAATGAAATGTCTTCCTTCGTGACCATTAATTCCAAGGCTTTATCATGCTGGCGTGATGTCTGTATTATTGGTCATTGAAGTAGTACATAATACTGTATGGTGATAACGAATAATGAATGAAAAGCATTTGTAGGCATCCGTACAGGTATTGATTTGTTTATACTTTTATACTGAATTTTTCTGATTTATTTAAATTGAATTCACAGACTTTTTTTTTTTTCCAAAAAAGTTGTATTTCATTTCCTTTGTCAAAACATGTTCGATCCATCTTTCACCTAAAAACCAATAAATAATAAAAAAAAACTTTCCCTTTCGCATCTTCTTTGGAAGCTCCCTTGCTGGAACGAGCTCAGGGTAAAGTAACCAGAAATACAATAATATACAGTAAATAGGAACTTGGCATATTTTATGTAAAATGCTAGAATATTTATTATTTCTCTCCCCGTCTACGATTCGGAGACATCTTACTTCAAGGAACTTTTTTCGTCTTGCTTGGACTTCCTCTCTGCACTTGTATGTTTCGAAGCCATTATAGGTCCTATCTTATCATGAGTGAAGACTTGAAGTCAGTCACAAGTATCAAATATATGAACGCAATTTCTCTCACTTTTAGACATCAGTAAAGATTTCTTGTCCAGAAACTGAAATACGAGCTTTTAAATGATTCCTATTAAGTATAATATCCTTTTAGGAACCTTAACTTCTTCATAGTTTTTGTAACCCCTTATTTTCTCTCTAATTTACAGTTACGAAATGAGATCCATTTTCCTTGTTGGAGATTCGATACATCAACATCTATTTATTATTTGTGTATTACTTCCGTCATCGTAAATCTTTGCAGTCATAAACATGAAATCTGACTATTTCCATTCTTTGGGTTGACTTCTTATACACACGCGCACCACCCATCTATTTTACTGTTATGGAAGGCGGTGGGCGGCGATGGACACCGGCGTTTGTGTGAGGGTATTTGGGTGAAGTGGGCGCGAGAAAGCTGTGGCCACGCCTCTACTTTGACCTATTCCGTTACTCCTTTGGTTAGCTGACCCTATTCTAACCTCCATTTCGAGCATGTTTTTTTTCCAGTGCGGCCATTCTTTATACAAGTACCAAACTAGTACTGAAATCTTCGTTTTATGTTGATATTGCTTCAGAATAAGGTGCTAAGAGGAATTAAATATCACGTGATTCTAATGACACTGGACTGGAAATGGAATTAATTCTACAAATATTTTTTTAGCATTTGATCTATATTTAGGTTTTCGGGAAATATATAAAACCTCTAATCAATTTCTGTTGTCTCTCTCTTACAGGTGAGTTGTCGCATAGGATCAGTCCTGAACATGAAACCTTTGCTCTGGCTGGTAAGTTGGATTTAGGTTGTTAAGTTATACTTCTTGATATGAAATATATATATATATATATATATATATATATATATATATATATATATATAATATATATATATATATAATACTATAGTTTTTCTTGTATTGAAAATATTGTGGATAAGAACGCTGCTGAATCTAATTGACGTCGGATGTCTTCAGCATTTTACTGATTGTCTGTTAATTGAAGGGACAATTTTTTCCAAATTTCACTTTGAAAATAAACTTTGAGCATTCTCTATAATTTTAAGTTTGAAACACAGTTCTCTCCACAGCGAAAGATATTCGTATTTATAGTGCTTAAAGTTTTATTTTTCAGTTTGGTAACATCTGCGTTTCAAAAAGTATTATAAAACTTATTAAGAGTATAATAATAAAGTATTGTACAAAACTTTTGTTATACATTGATCTTACGGGCGTGTAATAGGGATGTTTGTTGCCGTAGAGTTTTGTGACACGTCTGCTTCTCCTTGCGCTACGGAACTTCAAAGGTAATTTTGTTTATTGAAAATTTCACCTGAGGGTTATATTTTAATGAAATCTGGTATTATACAGTATTGATCCTGTGATCTCGGATGATAAGTTAAGAATTGGAAAGAAAACAGTAAACCCCATAAGAATTAAGAATTCTATCTCGAAAGTTTAGTGTTCAGTTCTCAATTAATAATAATAATAATAATAATAATTATAAAGCCCTACACTGGAGCCTGTGCGGGAAACCTCAGCTACCTTGCAGTAATAAGTGGTACGAGCACCAACCCGAAGGAGTGATAGAAAACGATCAGACAAAGATAGGGTGATACGTGCAAATAGACCAGACTTGACGTTGATTGACAAAATCAAGAAGAAAGTATCACTCATTGATGTCGCAATACCATGGGACACCAGAGTTGAAGAGAAAGAAAGGGAAAAAATGGATAAGTATCAAGACCTGAAAATAGAAATAAGAAGGATATGGGATATGCCAGTGGAAATTGTACCCATAATCATAGGAACACTAGACACGATCCCAAGATCACTGAAAAGGAATCTGGAAAAACTAGAGGCTGAAGTAGCTCCAGGACTCATGCAGAAGAATGTGATCCTAGAAACGGCGCACATAGTAAGAAAAGTGATGGACTCCTAAGGAGGCAGGATGCAACCCGAAACCCCACACTATAAATGCCACCCAATCGAATTAGAGGACTGTTATAGACCAAAATAAATAAATAAATAAACAAATAAATAAATAAATAATATACTGTTGTAAGCAATGCATTAGACTCCGCTTTGAGTAGTCATTAAAAAGGATGTGATATTGAAAAATTTTTTTTGAACGTATCTGTTCTTTAAAGTTTTAATGTGGCTCTAACGTTGTTTGATTATCTGTACGACAGGTGATTGGTATCATCGGAATTGGAATTTTCTGGTGAAATGGTGATGTGCCTGAGTTTGTGTTTTCTTCCGAGTGTCAGGTTCGCGATTTCAGCGTTAGTGCCTTTTGATTATGTTTGTGTGTGCTGCAAGGACCGTTGGTGTCGACTTTAGTTACTTATTTTCATCAAGTAACCAATCACTGAGCATCTAAAGACCAATTGATTCCATATTCTCATTCGTTGTTGCTACAAGTATGCTACAACTGCCGCTCCCAGAGGCTGGCTGTCTCTTTGGCTCCATTGTTTGCTCTCATTCGTGATGAAACGTGTGATGAAACGCTTTTGTGATGGAACAGATATTCGGTCTTGAATACCGTCTTCTTGGTTATATATTATTGGTATAGATTTTTCGGAAATATCTTTTCGCATCTTAATAGGAGAGGATATTTTTTCATTTTGCTGGCTCAATTCCGCCTAGATAAAGCTTCAAACTGAATTTTCATTATTTTGTACTATTTTTTTAAATGCAAAAGCTTAACATAGAGACTCGATCAGAATTTGATAAAAGCTTAGCTGAATGTTAGATGTAAGCGAAGACTAACTTAACTGCGGGTCATCCATCAAGGTGCCATTAGAGGAGAAATCTGAGTCTTCATTTAATTCCATATATGTTCTCTTGGAGAGTTGAAGTGAAAGTTTTTGATGTGTTTTTCTCAAAGGAAGAAGCAGTAGGCCTGAAGGAAATAGATTACGGCCCTTTTTCACATTCTGGAACAGGAACGGACCAGATGGCTGGGATATTTTTTTTTTATACTTTATGAAGAATTCGCTTGCGAAGTTTTTTCAGGTAAAATTTTTACGAAGTAGTAATATCAAATGGTTGTCTTTGGAAATGAGTGATGTCATTAAGGCTTCGATTGTTATTGTTAAATTAAAGAATGTCAGTGAATGGTTTTGGTATTGTTGTAAATATAATATCATCTTTGATATACGGGACGGAAGAGTACTTCGAACCACAGTGAAGACATTTGGTTTTTGTTTATTTCCTCTTAAGTTTTAACATGGTGATGTAATGTACATCCTCAGGAGCCGATGGGGTGTAGAGGACTTGGTGGATTGGAGATAAATTGAAGCACATTTGTTTACAGAATCTTTTGCCAGTTTTAAGTCTTAACATTTCTGTTATAAGTTAATATGGGAAAACCGCTATTCATATGTACGTAGTTTTTAGGAAGTGATCGGATGGTAGAAATAATCAAGGTTAAAAATCAAAACGATTATGATACTTGTATTGAGGGTTTGGCATTGGCTCTCTCTCTCTCTCTCTCTCTCTCTCTCTCTCTCTCTCTCTCTCTCTCTCTCTCTGTCTCATCCAGCAGACAAGCTATATATATATATATATATATATATATATATATATATATATATATATATATATATGTGTGTGTGTGTGTGTGTGTGTGTGTGTGTATTGTAGCAGTTCTGCTCGCTTTAAAAAGGGGACTGGAATCACACTTTATAAGCAGACAGACTCAGAAACTCACAAATTCGAGGTTGACTTAAAGTTTTCGATCTTTTGTTGGCAACAATCAACACAAGCGCACACACAAACACAGTTTCCATCGCGTTAAGCTTAAACATATAGTCTCATCGTGCAGAAATGCTATTGTGCACCACTGCATGAAATCGACTGATTTTGTTTTATATTCTGGTGTTAGAATATACAGTACTCGTGAATATGGTGAGAAATACAATTCGTTTTTCTTTTCTTTTCTTTTTGTATGGTTAGGACGGACATTGTTATTTCTCTCTGTTTCCCCACACATCTGGCTTCGATGTGGGCATGATGCTGCTCCTTCCGTCGGCTTTCGCGTAAAAAAATCATCTTACTGCTTTAAAGTATAAATAGATTTGAGAAAGTAAAAATAGCTACAAAAAGTGGGGTAATTGAAAGAAACTGGACGCGTGAAAGTGTTCAGACCAAGAAGATTCTTTCCAGTTATGGGAAACTTATTAAAAGAAGCATTATCATATACTACTCAGTAACTTTTGTTGTTTTATCGCATGCAGAGTGGTCACTACTGTCACGCTCTTGGGAAATTTATCAGGTATATCATTATGACGCTGCTTAAACTTGGATGATAAAGAAGTGGTTGAGTGGAAGGGTATCTGCTCTAATATAAGGGAACGAGAGAGAGAGAGAGAGAGAGAGAGAGAGAGAGAGAGAGAGAAGTAAAACGTAGTAATAACGATATAACAGCTATTAGCTAAATAACGGTTTTATCTTCATATCGAAGATGGATATATTGTGCTTAATTGCTTATAAAATATATAAAGTCTATGAGAAGACATCCTGATATGATTGAATCAGTGAGAAAGAAGGAAAAACAGCGTTTAATGCTGTATAAAACTCTCAGCCACGGCGAGCCGTAGTGTCATGATCTTGTTGTAAGTGTCTTCGATTGACATCATTACGAGCCTCTCGATGTGCTGCAGTATGAAACTCTCATCCACGACCGGGCAGCGCTCAGTTGCTCCCCGGATGCGGTCAAGTGAAGATGCGTCGGCAACCCCTCCGGAGTTGGACTTGGCTTGTGTTGCTGGCACCTCCCAGCAGTGCCAGATGCACGATCCATGGCTGACTTTAACCTTAAATAAAATAAAAACTACTGAGGCTAGAGGGCTGCAATTTCGTATGTTTGATGATTGGACGGTGGATGTTGAACTTACCAATTTGCAGCCCTCTAGACTCAGCAGTTTTTAAGATATGAGGGCGGACAAAATAGTGTGGATGGACAAAGCCATCTGAATATTTGTCTTTTACAGAAAACTGAGAAGGGGACAAAGAATCAGTATGCACACACAGAAGGGATTATAAAATACATTCCTGTGTTTCATTCATAGTATCTTTACAAAGATGTGAAGGCAGATGCAGTTCATTCATTTGTAACAAGCATTGCAGTTTTAAAAACTTGGTCTCCAGAAAGAAATTCCTTACCAATATATTGCCAGTGAAAACTACCTTTCCTTTAAAACAACGGCTATAAGGTAATT
Organism: Macrobrachium nipponense; assembly: GCF_015104395.2. Classification (NCBI taxonomy): domain Eukaryota; kingdom Metazoa; phylum Arthropoda; class Malacostraca; order Decapoda; family Palaemonidae; genus Macrobrachium; species Macrobrachium nipponense. The sequence goes on along the minus strand of NC_061102.1, from coordinate 42,888,156 downwards.
GATGAGATGGATTGATACAAGGATTTGGAATATGTCTAAAATTTCAAGTTGTTATTTTAAATTTTTGCATTTCTTTTTATTTACAGAATTTATTCTTGAGTAGAATGGGACATTAAGGGTGCAAAAGGTGCAAACTACTCCGTACATTGTAAAATGGTATATCGCAAGGACTGACCAACAAGAATGATAAGATTTGGAGCTACCTGTACAAAATTTAGATTGTCAGTACAAGGAAGAACCTAACATTTAGAATTGCTTTGGCCGTTTGTAAGTGGTGATGCCATACTTCAAGGAATAGAGTACTCAAGGTTAAGGTCAGAATCAGGAAGTCTTTGGAGAAGGCTCTTGTGTTCAAGGTCGCAAAATGCCCCTCGGGTAGAATGCTAATAGGATCGGGTCATAAACACTTCCGTAGAGGGATGACTATGCAAGTGAACAGATATGACGTCCCTTAAAGGGCCCGACGATGATAACAGCTGATATAATCCATAGCATCGATAGAAAGATGAGAGATTTGCCAGCAACCCTAACAAAGATTTTTGAAAGGTATGAATTATGTTGTATGGAGTCGGTGGCCTTTCAGTTTGTAATAGAGCGTATAACATCGTGAAACTCGGAGAACCTGAAGCTGTAAAATTTTTTGTGTTCAATTTCCAGCAACTGTTACATTGAAGAGTCACTTGGTAATCTGGTGTTATTCTTCCTTCATTATGGGAAGGCGTAACGGAAAGTAATGCTTTGTTATTTATAACGTGCCACCTCCAGGTCTGTTGCTTGGGTTTCGTAAAGCACTATCTCATTACACAGACTAATGGAGCATTCTTTTAGGACGTAGAAGCTGCAAAATTAGTGCAGTGACAGAGGTTGTATAATTAGGAAGAGGGACAATGATTGTCAAGTTCGTGAAGGTTTAGTGGCACATCATCTAAATAGTTAATTGCAACTGACGAAAGAAAGGCTATTATCATCTCACATCACACAAGGCTATATAGATGTAAATGTGTGAAAGAAATCACTTGCAGAGTCATTTAACCCATAGGCCCCGCATTAGACAATCAATCGTGATATTACATTTATTAAGCCAAGGTGAGAAGGAAATCTTGCTCTGCGTGCATATCGAGATACGGAAAAAGATAAATCTCGTAATTGACGTTCTTCACCAAACATTTTTCTTCTGATATATATGAGTAATTGAGTGTACTTCTTAGGTATGTCTCAGATCACCTCTATTCATGAGTGCACAAATATTTGTACTTCAAAAAGTATCAGGTGTTCAAAGAAGCTTTCAAAAAAAATAATAATAATAATAACTAAATAAATAAAAAGTCCATGTGGAACCTTGTCCCTGAGGCTTAGCCATACACTTTCATCTTCTGCTTATTATCATTTAAAAAAGTTTCCTCTCTTCTGATCCTTTGCGTATTAAAAAGACGCTTTCACGTAAAAGAAAAAAAAGAAGAGGAAGACGGGTAACTTCATAAAATACTTCCGATAGCTTAAGCCTTAAGGTTCCAATCAGACCTGCTATTCAGGGATGCCTTCGCCTTAAAACTCGTAGGTTGATCTGTGAATGTACTAGACTTGATCTGGTAATGCATCCTTTGCACATTTGAACGTCGTTTTCATAATTCTCTACGTTTCCCCCCTTAATATTTAAATCTTTCTTGAAGTGGCACATCTGGTGTCGACTGGTGGAAGGTTAGTCCTCCTTTTAGACCTGGACAAGATAATACCATTATGGTTGCCCGTCCGCTGCCCTGTGTTCAAGGGACGTGCCCTTACTACTGAGAAAACGTCAGAATGAAGATGGATGGGTAACCCTTTAGAAAAGGGTTGAAAAAGAATGCACGAATATTGCAAAGGTAACCCTCGACAGATATTTTTTTTTTCTCTTTTGAACATTTTGAGTTGAGAATCACAGCTATGAAGTTCCTTATCACTGTAGATGGAGAAATCGGTGAGTGTTAAGCCAAAGAAAAGTGCAGTGAGAAAATAGTTCTGGAATAGATTAAAAGATAATCTATACTTTGCATACTTTTCGCCTACTTTGAGACATTCGGTTTTGTTCTGTTAGAGCTTGCTGTTCAGTTGATCGTTTTTTAGGTGGTTGCATAAAATCTATGGACATTATGAATAACAACAGTTAATGATATCTGTTGTGCGAATTATTTGGTTTCCTGTTTGTCGCTACTATCCCTGTCCTCTGTACTAGTATTGTTATTGTTTTTCTTTCGAGTAGTATGTCCGGTTACCTTTAGTATTAGAAAGCTAACATTTGCTGATCGACACACCCACCTCACCTACATTCAAACATGGCAAGGGTCCCAGGTCACCTTTTATGTGAATATGGTTCTTAGGATATTCATATTTATGGTCCACACTGGGAAGCAATAGTCATGAAAAAGGTCCGGTTAAATTGTGTGGGAAGTGGGTGGATTGTGGGAGAGAAAGTCACCATTACCGTTAGTGAGTTTATTGACTTACGTTGATGAAATTGTATTATTATTCCCTTATTGCTCATTAACTTCAGGGCGATGGCCTTCGGGATGGGAAAAGGAATCGCCTCATTCAGCTCATGTTAGGTTGAAAAAAGGTGTAAAGACAAAAACTGTCAATTAAAATCGTAAAAAAATGAAGTCTAAGGAATCTGGGAAAACGGGGTTACGAAGAGAATTCCTTAATTTGGCAGTCTTGGTAAATGTGGAACGAGGTGTCTTAAGGCCATGAGCCGTCATGATGCCATTAGGAAGATAAGTATTCGGCTGACGCCTTCTCATGTGGTGCGCGGTCAGTGAAAGTCTGGGGAGGGGAGTGCCGGCGTGAAGTCAGATTAGATGGACTAGATATTTTGCGGTACTGGGTGAGACGTGCCATAATTTAGTATCCTTTTGCCCTGGCCCACAATGAGAGTTCTTAATGAGCATTTCTGTGTTGGAGAATTTACGTCTGACAGTTGCGTTTGATATAAGTCTTTGTTAACTGCTTACTATCATTATTAGTGTTTATGAACTTGTTACGTTTGTTACTAATCTTTGCTCCTAGTTTGAAACAGAACCAGTTTCTGGAGGTTTCTAGGAAATAAGAGATATTTTATTAATTTTTTTACTGAAGTAAACGATCTCGTGTTGCTGAGCTGAATCCTCTGCCTTTCTCTTAATTCCTTTGCTGTAGGGAGTACCATTACAGCGCGAATTGTGCAACGACTGCAGGCTGTAGACGATAATGACAATTTGTTGCAGCTCCTCTTTGTCTCTCAGCT
>NC_061102.1:42867397-42879897 GCF_015104395.2 Macrobrachium nipponense | reverse complement strand
GTATTACAGATGATCTGTTAGCCGTTGTCAGATATAATATTTTTGGCAGCACGGTCCATGAATGTGGTTCACCTTACAAGATATTAGCGTTAAAGACTCATGATGAACTGAAATTACTGATGTCTTCGCTTCGTCAATGTAATTGATAATCATACAGGGGTAACGATATTTATACGGCCTATTTGGTAGTCCTGCGTTTACGAACAATGTTGATTTGTGCTATTCAAATTCATCACCATTTCTTGTAGTTTGAGATGTGTAGAAAAACGCATTTTTCCCTAGTATTAGAGTCGAGAAAACAAAACTAGAATTCAGACATTTGAAACTGCTTCATATTTTTGGTGGAGACCTTGTCAGATGAGACGCCGCAACCTAATGGCTTTTTTCTTCTTCTTTTCTACCTCTCCTTGATGATATCATTTGCTTATCCGTCCGTGTGACTGCTTTTCACATAGCTGTCCAATCACTAAACAACGACCAAGTGTTAGCGCTGAACAACTTTATAACAAAATAGATGGAAAAAATGTTGCGATTAAGATATATATGTATATATATATATATATATATATATATATATATATATATATATATATATATATATATATATATATATATATATATATCTGGTATGAACGAAGGAAGTAAGGAATAAAATAGAAGATAGCAAAATGGAACCTAACCCTCGACGTGTATCCATGCATGGGAAGATTGGACATTTTTCATATTCTTCTTTTTTTAGTATCGATAGTTTTAGTGTCTATGGAGCGAAAGATATCACGGGAATATCATTTCCTACTTTCAAACCGATGAACTATCGTTTACCGCAAAGGCTGTTGCAAAATGTAATTAGCCTTGAATTTGTTAATGCTGATATGTATTAACTAATAGGTTTTAATGTTATGAATTTTGTTTTCCAATGTATGGGTTGACTGATTTTGCATAAAACGTTTTAAGGGTCTTTTAGTATATTATATACATATATAATCATATATTGGAAATATTCAACACACAATCACTTGTGGAAGAGAAATAAGTCTCTGACTCACATCAGGATCGAACCCAGGTCTTTCAGTGTAAAGGCAAGGCTGCTACCAACCAGGCCGTACAAGTCATAGATGAGTGTTGATTAGTTCTATTATATTCACTCAGGAGGGTTAATTCGAATGAAATGCCGTCAATTGGGCCATTGCTGAGTCGGGAAGTTGGGGGAAAATACACTGGTATGCGAGACAGTTAGCCTGCCCAGGTGAAGCCTCAGGTACAGGTGTACTCAGGTTCCAACTTCTTTTATGACTTGTATGGCCGGGTTGGCAGCAGCCTTGCCTTTCAAATGAAAGACCTGCATTCGGTCCTGATATGGGCTCAGAAATTTCTGTGTGATGTATATACTATATATATATATATATAATATATATATAATAATTATATATTATATAATATATATATATATAAATTTCTGAATCCATGTCAGTCTTTTTCCGTAATCTAACAGTGAACATAAAAAGGCCCATAAAAACACTATATAGACATTGCAGCCATATATTTCGAAATTGCTGTTATTTTCTGTTCACTGGTGAAATTTGGACAAGTTGCAGGTGACAAGAGTATTTATAGGGCATATGCAGGCGTGGCAATACGATATTGTTGGTATGTAGATGACCGTTGACCCGGGATGGATGGAAAAGAGGTTATTTCTTTGTCTTTAGGGAGGTAACACACACACACACACATATATATATATATATATATATATATATATATATATATAAAGATATATATATATATATATATATATATATATAAAGATAGATATATATATATATATATATATATATATATATATATATATATATATATATACACACACACACACCTACAGTTTCATTGATTATTACTGCTCCTTGTGTGCACTCAAGTTATGGAGTCTGAGACATCTCTAGCTCTTTTTGTGTGAAAATGGAAAACGGATACTGCTGTTCAGGTCTATGTTTATTTCTTATGTAAGTAGTTAGGATTCCTGGAAAGTAGGGTAGGGTATTAAGCGACAGAAATGTTATTTGAAAAACCGTTTTTTGTTTACGAAAAGGTGATGGAACAAGCACCCTTTATCTAGCATCACAAGTGGAGGTTCCTTTGAGTACAACTAAATTTTTCCATTAATAATAATGATTTCCTGTGTTTAACATCGGTAGTCTACCGGTCATCAATTTGTGTTACAAATGTTGTCCAATCTTTGCCCTTTCTTAGACCATACCGGGACCATTATCTCTCATCAGTGGTCCGTACTATTTAGTCTAGCAAGCTTTGGGACGATATTAATATCCCTAAGGTTGCGACTGACCATCTCCACCCTCTTTTGCTTTACCTTCATTTTTGACGGGTCAGGTATACCCACTGCATCGAAGTGTTTGCAACTCGAGATCTAGATTTAAAAGAATGTCCATCATAGGGGCAGTTTCTATATCACAAGTATCACATTCGTGATGTGCAAGTGAAAAAAACTTTAATTTCTTATGATGTTACGCTACGTTGCTGCTATTTGGTGCTGGGGCAACATCCTGAGGAAGGTTTTTTCCTCATCAATATATATTGCGAAATGCATTAGTTTTCTTCTCTGATTTATTTTGGTATGAGGAAGCTGATACGATAGTGACATTCCAAGTGAGTTCCGTCTCATATGATGAGAAACTGTTTGTAATTTAATGTATTTATGAATTGACAAGCTTTAGTTTAATATTAGTAAAAGTTGGAAACTAAAAAAATCATTTTTGTGATGTCATTCGATTAATAAGTATTCACTACTAACTTTATCTTTTCATGGTTTTTTCAGGTAAGTGTCACGCAGAGCTTCCACGGGTGTTCGTATATCGTCTATTTACGGGTGAGCATTTATCTCACTAAGTATCACACCTGGTGGTACGTCACTTCAGGTTATTGAGTACTTATCCGGGTGGGCTTACTCTGGTGTTTTCATTTTGATTGCGTGTTTGCATGTTTTTTTATCGTTTATGATGAATGGTTTCATGACAGTGTGAGTGTGCAAAATACTGGTGTATTCTCCATGTTTTGAAGAAAGTATTATGGTCCTTAGTCATGCACGGTTGGTAGAACAACGCATGTTCGTCGCTTGTTGCGACTTTTGAACAGCGCATCTGTTCGTCCTAGTTGGTAAATTGGGTGTAGGTTCCTCTTGGGGAATCGTGCGCGAAGAAAAAAAACAGTCAGTTAAGGAATTGTCAGGTTTCACTCTTGTGTAGTTGTTTGTGTTGTTATGCAGGTTTTCTCTCCACCAAGGTCACGGTGAGCATGTTAGTGTTCATTTCTCTCTCTCTCTCTCTCTCCTCTCTCTCTCTCTCTCTCTCTCTTCCAGGCTAACAGAAGGATAATCACTCTCCCTCTTGGCATAAGCATTTTATGTTTATAAAAGAACAAATGGGTTCACCCCAGTCGCTGCTCCTCTGATAAGACAATAATTTTTTTCTCCCTCTCCTTCCTCCTTCCACCTCGGCATCGCTGGCGAACCGGCTTTCTCGTATCTTGCTGATCTCAAAGTTGCTAACAAACTCGAATTCCTCTGGGGAGCTATTTGTGATTGCTTTCCTTCGAGTGATTGGTCCGATTCATCAAAAAGGCTCTGGATATCACTGAGATTCAGTCAAAGGAGGTGTGGTATGCTATGAAAAAAAAAGTGTAATGGGAAAACTCCGGGGTACGATGGTCTCCTTATTGAATTTTACAAGAAATTTTGGAATATTAAAAAACAGGACTTTGACTGTATTAAATTATGTATGTGATGTAAAGCGAATGTCCAAGAGTCAGTATGTAGGTGTAATCAAACTACTTGCAAAAAAAGTTGACTTTGCTCTAACAGAAAATTGGAAACCAATAACGTTGTTACATACTGATTATAAGATTTTTGCTAAGGTTTAAAAAAAAAACAGGTTTGATACTATTTATATTAGACGACATAATTTCCCATGAACAATACTGTGAAGTCAAAGGGAGATCGATTGTTCAGTGTAACAGTACCATACGAAACATCATGTTTTATTCAAATGAGAATAAAGTAGATGCTGCCATCTTGAGTCTCGATTGGTCAAAAGCTTTTGATAGAGTGCATATTGGTTTTGTATATGATGTGTTAGCAAAATTTGGTATTCCGACAGAATTTATTGATTTAATAGAAACATTATATTTACAATGTGTAAGTATTAATGGCTGTCTAAGCAGTCCCTTTCCTGTCAAGAGGTCGGTGAGGCAAGGCTGCCCTAAGTCTATGTTGCTATTCTGTATTTTTCAGGAACCTTTCTATAGGGCAATTCAAGAAAGTAACGATATAATTGGTATTAGTCTTCCAAATCAGACAGTCGTGAAAGTACAAGGGTTTGCTGACGATTCTTACGTATTTGTGTCAACAACCAATTCGATAACAGCTTGTTCCAAGCTCATTCAGCGCTTTGAAGTCGTGACAGGTGCGAGACTTAACAAAGAAAAACTACAATGATGGGTTTGGGCAACTGGATTAACAGGCAGGATTGGCCTTTGGAGTGGATACGGTTGTTAATAGTATTGTTATTTTTGGTAGTATCTTTTGTAATAACTTTGATTTGATGCACGAGGAAAACTGGTCTGTTATCGCGAAAAAGAGTGTAATTGTAAATTCTTTTATTTTATCAAAAGTATGGTATATGGCCCATACGTTACCCCCATTAAAGAAATATATTTGTAAGATTAATGCATATATCTTTCGGTACATTTGGAAGGGGATGTACAATCCAATAAAAAGGGCTAAGTTGTGTTTACGTAGAAGTGAAGGGGGTTTGGGAATATTTGATGTGTACTATAAAACTCGAGCTGTCTTCAGCTGCACTGTATTAAAGGATGTTTTAAGTGGAATTGGTCTGAGTGTGTATTATTGTAAACTTAGATTCAGTTATTTGTTATCGTTAAGAGATACAGTTGACGTATCTTTTTTGGCACCGTCGTTCTATTCGATTGCCATCGAGGTAATGAGGAAAATGCATAGGCTTAAAAACTTTCCGTATGTTACATGCAAGGCAACTTATTATTATCTCAAATTGTCTTCAAAGCCAAGCATTGAGAGTGATTACCCGCTACTAGATTGGGTATTGATTTGGAAACGCATCAATGTTCCTTTTATAGGTACTTTGGAGAGGGAATTTATATACAAATATATGCATGGGATTTTGGCAACATACCTCAGACTGAAGATTTTAAACATTAAAAGTTCAGATTTATGTGATAACTGCAGTGAAACAGAATTAATATTGCATATTTTTTTAAATTTTTGTAACCAAATTAAGCCAATTTTGTTGTATTTTCAAAAAGTGTTGGTTGAGATTTATTGTATGAGCCCTGATAACTTTATAAAGATTTTAATGTTTAATTTCCACTGTAAATTGAAACGAGATGATAATAGTGCATTAGTTTTATTGACAGGTTACTTGTATGCAATGTGGGTGGGTAAAGTGAAAAAGATGTCGTTGTCTGATTTGATAATGTATCTTAAGAGTAAACTTAATTATGACAGGTGGATTTTGCGCAATACATATAAAAGGAACTTTAGTAAGGTTTTTTCAAGGAAGTATATGGAATATGTTTTTTAGAAAAGGCTGCCTCAATTTTGTACGATGCTGTTCCCCTTAACACTGACGGTCTGTTAGCTCGAATTCTATTCAACAAAGGTATTCAGTATTGTATGTGACTCGATTGAAGACTACCGTTGTAAAATGTGATGAAATTATTGTACGCTGAATGCTTGTACAATTATAAAAAAAGTGCTTTTTAAGTTAGTAAGTGCTGTATATGAAAAAAAACCCTGAATATTGTTCCCCAACATAATATGTAATAAAGTAATGTATTGAGTACATTAGATATTTTAAATAAAAAAGAGGCTCTGTGAAATGCCTTGTGAAATATCTACTTTTTAAATGAATGTTTATTGCATGTATATTGCAGATTGAACCAAACCTAGATGTAACCTCATTTCTTGTAGTTACCGACACTGATTTGGATTGTTGTTGCCCTTTGGCAGAGATGAAGGTTTGACTGAATGTTGTCAATGTTGAAGTGGCACCACAGTATGATGACTGGGTGATGCCGTCATTTCGTGAATCACGACGTGAATTAATAAAGAGTCGAATTATGCATTGTTGTGATGTCCAATGCAGTATTGAACATCCTCGAAACAACAGCAACAACAACATATCTGGGCTCTGTCACTCAGTGCAGAACCAGAAATAGACGGAAGGAACCTTGGTCCCCATCAGCAGTGGATTGCAGTCAGGTCACTGCGGGATGTAGGCCACAAATCGGTTATGTGTGGGAGAGAAAGGGGAAGGATAGAGAATATAAGTAGGTATGTCATTGTTATTCTAGGCATATTGACGATCCTCACTTCATCTTCAAAACTTTCTTATAATTTTTTCACAGCACTTTTGCCTTAAGAACATTAATATTTCCCACCCCATCGGCTTTAGCATGATAAAACAGTGACAGTTATTTTAATAAAGGTAATTTATTAAAGTTACTTTAGAAAGAAACGGCAATATTTACTTTGTCCTCTTTTCTTAGCAACAAAAGGCAAATGACTTTGTGCGATATATCCTTTGGAGTGTCAAGAATCAACGGTATTAAATTTGTGTCCCACCTGTCCAGCATTGCCGGGATGGATGGCAAGGCGATGTCTGATGAAATATTTCCTCGCTAGATTTGGCCGTCTTGATGGAAGGAAATTCATTCGGTGCCATGTGACCGGTGAAATCATTCCACACGCTCTTCACTCTGATCATATTCTGCATCTATTGGGACTTGTTCCGTTTTTCACATTTGACATTTTTTTTAGTAATATTTATATTACTTATGAAGATTTTATTCATGTATGCGTCGGTTATGTGTAATTTACATACATGTTCTATTGTTCAAGCGGCAGAGGTTATGGTTTCAGTGATTCCCCATTTTAGTCTATTTTAGGGTTTTCGTAACTTGTAATACAACAGTTATATGGTTTAGTGCGATCTTTAAACGTTAATGTTCGTCTCTGGACGTCCAGTGAATGATTAAGAATACTCTTCTTAAATTTGCAGCTCTTACCTGCGCAGTTTAATGGCTGTTGCCGATATTATCTAAAAAAAAAATAAATAAATGAATAAAAAAACACTAAAATAAAGTAGGCATTCCGATGGCAGCCACAAAGCCGCTTTTCCTCGTAAAATGTTTGTATTATTCCCAGAACCATGTCAAACCGCACCAGATTGTTCGCCTCACCGAAGGAGGTCGTTGAGCTGCTCCAGATCGTCTGTGGCAAACGTCGCCGTCTTTTTTTTTTTGCATTTCTTTATCACAGTCATCATCCAGGTGTCTCAGTAAATGACCCTTTTACTCCGCTATGTCTTTATGAACCATTAAATGGTGTTGGTAAATCATGTATACATATGTTATGTATTAGTTTTCCCACTGTGAAGTTCTAGCTGCCAGCATGCGCTATGAGAAACATGATTGTCCTTATGATTTAGCTTCCAGCGTGCTACAGTTTTCCTAACATTGCATATTGATTATCTCTTAATTTCTTATTATTCTCTTAAGCTGTTGGATATTTTTGGAACGCAATCTTTCACTGCTTGTCTCGTCCCAATAAACCACGCGCAATACTGAGATGCAATAAATCAGTATTTGTGTCTGTTGTGACACGGTGATTTACCGATTCCAAATCTCACTGTTTACGTTCCCACGAAGTGACAGGAACATGTCTTGGCTAGAGCGCTCTTGACTCAAGAAACCTCTTGGATTGGGCCGTAGGTATGGCTGTCAGTCAGCCGAAGGAATGGCTTAATTGGTGTTTCTGTTGTAAACCGCTTGCGATATTGGATGGTGTCCGCATCGCTGGCTCGTGTCAAAGGTGAACAACTTCCCGTAAGTGGCACAACATTTCTGTGTCTTTGTGCAAGTGGCAGTTTCCAATGACAGTAAACGAATGGATAAGAAGTGAAAAAAGGGAAATGACCCCCAGCAGTGAGAGTAACAATGTAAACGCAATCATCTAATTTCTTTATGTTTAACTCCTGAAAAAATAAACTTCTTCGCTGACCTTAACAAGTCTGTTTCGTAACAGGCCTCCATGGAAAAGATCTTGTTCATTAAAGGCAATTGAAAATAAAGTCTTCACTTTGGATTTCGATTATTCCTTCGCCTCATTGATACTTAATACTTCGTGTTATTTATTAGGTTACATAAAATTACAGGTCATTAGTTTTTCTAGTAGTATGTCAGTTATAGTTATTTGCTGTGTTTGTTTTATTTATTTAGTTTCACCCACTCCTGTGTATTATGCTATATACAGAATGATGTCCAGTCTGTATTTGTCAAACAGCTAGGAGAAATTTGTGTTCATTTGAAGCAATATGTCAAAGAGCATGGAGAAATTTGTGTTCATTTGAAGCAAGGTAATTTAAGTAATTTAAGGAGAATGGGAAATTTGAGAAGCTTTAATTCTGCATCATGATGGTCCTACCAGTACCTGTTTTCACTTGGCCTGTTCAAAGACTTTTCAATAAATGACTTATTTATATAATTATTTATTTATGTACTTACCATTTATTTGATTATACTTAATTATTTATTTGGTTTTTGATGTTACTTAATTATATTTGTTTTTGATTTGGTGATATGGAATTTTCCACTTACAATGAGCAGATTTTTTTACAGCACGTTATTTTTTTTTTTCTCTTTCATGGTCTGTGCCGAAAGCATGATCTGTTGCGATTACATAGAAGAAAGTATTTATAGAATATTGAGCTTCCTTAATTATTTAAAGGAAATTTCTGAGACGTCATTACATTCTTCGATTTCAGTCTCCTCCTAACGACCGTTTTTCCGTGTGTTTGTGTTTAGAAATACGGCAATCCGGTGTTTTTGTTGTTTTTTTTCCGGCATTCTATGGTTTCCTTTTACACGTTTGTTAATTAAGAATCTATTTTGGGTTTCTTCGAAATTAAACCTTTTTATTTGGTTGGTTCGCATAGAATGTGGTAATGGGGTTTCGTTTGAGACTGCCAATTAACAAAAGGTCAGCCCTCCTCTCTCTCTCTCTCTCTCTCTCTCTCTCTCTCTCTCTCTCTCTCTCTCTCTCTCTCTAATCTAATAGCTGTAGGACGTGGAATTAGTATTTACTATCTCGAGTACCTCGGGACATGCATTGAATAGGTACTGTTTTTATAAATGAAGGAAGGCGTTATACAGAACTTAAGAAAAGGAAAATCTGATGTATATGGAAAGAGGAAAAATAAAGAAAGCGAACGTATGGCTATTGACGTGCCGAAACTTCAAGGCAAAAAGAAAAAAATAATAAAATAAAATAAAACTTAAATATTAAAAACAATGTTTATCTATCGGTTTTGTATTTGTATATCGGATATTGAATTCACGTGATGCTGGACACCGATATTCTCACATATATAGATCCGAGCAACGTTATCAGGGGGACAGGGAATATATTTTTATCGGTAATTTATGTATAAGATTCTCTGATATTACCAGAAGCAACCGATGATACTTATTGTATGATGGTAGATTTACCCGGATTTACATAGTAACTTTTTCCTTAGGAAATGTTCACCTACTTAAAAAAATAAATAAGAGTCAAATGTTGAAAATGACAGGGTATATATGCTTGTCGTGTTATTCTTTTACAGAGTGTATGAGAGTTATTATGCTGTATTTCGTGCATTAAGTTGTAAAGAATAACGGGAATCACTTCCGTATTTTTATTTGTGAAGCATTTCCCCAGTAGCGCTTTCGCCATGAAGCGTTGTGGGTAATGTTGATTCACTTGAATATCTTAATAAAAAGACTAAATTAATGTTAATATTCATACGTTACGCTTCTGTCAGCTGTATTTCATTCGAGGACCACACTTCAACTTTAACCTCAAGATTTTTTTTATTGACATGAACAATAAAAAAAGAATTATGCACTTAGATTGTCAGCCATATATTTTATGCCTGTCTCATTTAGTAAAATTGATGAAGACTGACAGCTTCGTACTCGTCCCCACTGTACCTGTAACTCAGCGCTCTCGTGCACGTAGCATGTAGTACACAGTTTAATGCTTAGATCAGCAAAGGAAAAATGAGTTTTAGCAAAACCTGCCCTTATTTCTCCTTACTCGTGGTAAATCTCATTTAGTTCTGTTAAAAGGCTGCAGTCGAAGTGGAAGCCTACGATAGTATCGGTATAACCTAAGAATTTAGTTTGAAAGACACAACTAAGGCTTTTTCCAACAGAAATACGTTGGACTTAACCATGTTATCCATCGGAACGACGTCAAGCTGACAGAATACAGACTGCAAAACTTCAGCATATGCCTGAAGATCACAACCTGCTACCACCCTTCCCAAAACTGAATATATAACGCTGAAATAAATGGCTAAAGCCTTTCATTGCAAAGGGTCTGCTTATACGAGTGGAGGCCAAGAAACCGTAAGAGACGTCCAGTTGCAGCAATGTATTGTTTTACCGTAAAAAAAAAAAACTTTTATTCCTCATTATGGAATCTGATATTATTATTATTATTATTATTATTATTATTATTATTATTATTATTATTATTATTATTATTATTATTATTATTATTATTATTATTATTATTATTATTCAGCAGATGAAACCTATTATATGGAACTTGAAATTCCAGCTTCCAAAGAATATAGTGATCGTTAGGAAGAAGAGGAAGTAAAGGGAAATACTGAAAGATTTCACTTATTAAACAAGAAAAAATAAATGAATAAATCAATAAATAGATAAAAATGTATTAAAATACAAGGAGAAGTAGTATTGGGTAGTAACGTAGTGTATCTTCGCTTAAACTTCAGTGTTAATCTCACATTCATGTTTGTACTTACAGTATATATTACATTTAAGTAGCTCTGTCCATTTTTCAGATCAGAGAAAATATTGATCGCATTCTAGACCACATTCCCATGATGTTGTTGATAATGTTTTCAAAAGTTCTATTGGGATGGGTTTCTGTCTGAGAAAATGTCGTTTTCCGCAATGAGCGGCTTCTCAGTCACATACCTATAGTGGAGATCCATCTATTTCAAACACACACACACACACACCGGGCTAAGTATACAAAAACTGAATCGACGTAAACGAAGTCATTGTTGGCACCTTTATATATATATATATATATATATAGTACGTGTGATAGACAAAGAGCCCAAGAACAGACAGTAATGTTCATAATAAATAAAACTTAATTGCAGGTAATCTTGGAATATATATATGTAAACGAAAGTAAAGTTGATCATTTTTCTGACAAGTAATTTTTTCATTGTGCCTATATATAAGTTTTATATCGATAAGAGGAGCTTTTTTTTCTTCTCTCGTTTCTAAACACTGATTGGTAAGAACTTCTCCGTTCTCTGTGTCGTTCGCTTTCTCTTTTTGTTCTAAAAGTCACGTCCGAATCCTACGGAAATTTCACTCCGGCTTTTAGCCGCTGCCTCTGCATAAGAAGCTGAGAATTCATCATTGATAATGAATTTTAAAATCTCTCTCTTCTCTCTCTCTCTCTCTCTCTGAAATACTGAGTTTTTGTGATAAAAATGTAAAAGAATTTTATATTTCAGCTTATTGATGTATATGTGTGTGTGTATATATATATATATATATATATATATATATATATATATATAGTATATATATATATGTGTGTGTGTGTGTGTGTGTATGTATGTATGTATGTATGTATGTATGTATGTATGTATGTATGTGTGTGTGTGTATACTATATATAATATATGTGTGTGTGTGTGTGTGTGTAATTATTAATTTGGTTTGTCCAGTTCTTCTGTAGTTAGTGATAACGCATATATTGAAAGGAAACGAAGTTTCTGTATATTTCGATTCCGTGTCATTAATATTACTTTGTTATTTTAACTTAAAAGTTTGAAAATTATATTTTCACTCTAACTTGATTTCTCCATTTTTAGTTTTTACCCTTAATTATTCTCTTACAACAAATGGCGAACGTTTACTATGTTACATGAATGGCATATTGTAAATTGAATTTTTTTTGGGGGGTTGTTTGACCAGGTAAATATTTTCTCGATAAATAAACAATTTGTAGATTATAGATCTCTCTCTCTCTCTCTCTCTCTCTCTCTCTCTCTCTCTCTCTCTCTCTCTCTCTCTCTCTCTCTCTCTCTCTCAGTTTGTAAGTAAATATGGAATGCAACAACAGCATTAATTTAAAGTAGTGATCCACTGAAATTTTTCTACTTTGTTTAGAATAAGATGAATCAGGTCATCTTTAAATAGGCTGATCGAATTATTAGGTTATATTTTAAAGGGCGGGAACACATTACTGCGCGTAGTTTATCCCGTGATCAAAGAATTACACCTTCAAATTTAAACATCATTATGGAATTCGGAATAATCATGACAGTCGGTTCAAGGATATAAGCTCTCTCTCTCTCT